>NC_137974.1:74183657-74238657 GCF_963924665.1 Micromys minutus
TCACAATTGGATAAGGCTTAGACTTTTGTGCAAAGTTTCCTAAAGGCCTAACACTAGGATCTTCTCTCTTAGATATCCTGCTATCTCCCACATCATAACACTAAAAACTAAATCTCCAGCACCATGTTGACGTCTTCATATGCTGAGTCAGAGATACCATGCTTGGTCACAGTCATGCAATGTAGATGCCCCCAAGACAGCACAAGCAGCATTCATAAATCCAGGGTTCACACCTTTCTATAATTACAGTACTTTCAGTACAGAACCCAAGACTAGAGATTTTTCTCACTCTAATATTTAAGGGAAGCATGGTAATGTATTTAAGATATGTACACATATGGGAAGATACTATGCATATTAACCTTAGCTTTAAAAAATAGTGAAAGGCATATTCTCCCATCTTACTGTCTTGCTCTATTAAGGCTAAATCATAGCAGATAATTAAATGTAGCAGTCACACAGAAATGCTTTCATAGATCTGTGCCTTTATTTGGAATAACCTTTACTCATGTGCAGGCGTAAAGTCACATCACAGCTCATGTGCCATACATTCAGTAGGTGGAAGCTGGCATTTTCACTTGGATCAGAATGATTTGAGATTTATGCTAGAAAGGTTGCCTAAGGTCAGAGAACAACTCCGAGGTACAATTGTAGCACAAGGTTCCCATTTCTAGCTCAGTGGTCCCCTTAGTTAAAACAAGGTGTGTGCCTTTCATAAACCACTGCCACCAGGAATAGATGTGGCACAGATCGGAGCAAAAATTAGATGGAAGGAAAAAAAAAACACACACAATAAATGCCAACTTCTCGTACTTTTCAAATTTTGTAATATCACCACTCCTGGTTACCTTTTTCATTGCTGTGGAAGGCACCACGACCAAGGCAACTTATAAAAGAGTTTATTTGGTGCTTGCATGTAGCATGTAGTTTTAAAAAAAATGACACAAGCTAAATCCGGCTAATTGCTGCCATTCGTGGTCTTGTTTAGCTAGCTGCCAAGTCCTTCCCAGGCCGTCCACCACCCCTGTGGCTAGCATATAGAAATCCAGCAACTGCCATGGCTTCTTCAGGCCACGTGGCTCCAGCTCATTTTCTTCCTTTATCCTTTTCTTTCTCCCTCTCTCTGTCTCTCTTTCTCTTCTCTAAACTTTTAGCTCCACCTTTTCCTTACACTGCCCAATTACAGTCTCTTTCTTTATCCGACCAATTAAGTTTCACCTGACCTCACCTGAGTCCATGCACCTCAGGAGCAGAAAATACAAACAGCAATCTACAACACTTGCAGTTTCAGAGGGAAAGTCCATGAACAAGCATGGCTGGAAGTGGGGCGGCAGGCGGGCCTTAACAGATGAGAGCTTGCATCTCAATCTACAAGTATAAGACAAAGATTTAAAATAAAGTGGAAATGTATGGGTGTTTTTAACCTCAAAACTACTCTTCTTCCAACAAGGTCAGTGTTCCTAAAAAGGGTTAGGAATCAACTAAGGACCAAGTGTTCAAATATATGAGCCAATGGATGCCATTCTAGCCCAAATTCCACCATTCATCATTTCTTGGGACAATTATAGATTTTGATAGGGAACATGTGTATTTCTTCAGTTGCTCTGGTAGAGATCAGTCATGCAGGGTCCATTTGATAAAGGTCTAAGGATGGTTAATGTTACCAGAGTAAAACTATCACTTGCCTTATAAAATTCTACAGTAATGTACCACCATCGGAGTATATAGTGGTTTAATATTTTATTCATCTGTGGGTTCACACTAATGCTTCAGTGCAAAACATTCAGCTTCCCTTTTCAGGATCTTGAAAATGTCTTGGAAATGTTATAACACTCTCAAATGTCCTCAGCTCACTGACTTAAGCCGGCAAATGATTTTCAAACCAGTGTCTTCCTTTCAACTTGCCTTCTTTTCAATTATGCAAAAGCAAACCAGAATATCATTGCTTTTAGATTTTATCTTTATTTTAACTTTGGGTCTTTGGCACTTGGATATGAGGGGAATTTTATATATTTCTATGTACTTTATTCAGCTTATGTTTTTTTATTACCTTACTTGTGTTACTACATCAAAAATTTCAATAATTTTAAATGTTCTAATGACCATTGGATATGTGTACATTTAATAACATGCAAGTGTTAGCATGATACTAGGAAATTCAGACAGATCCCGTAGAAATTCCTTTCATGACTGTTAAACCTGTGATCAGTATGAGCTATGCAATAAAAGAGGCTTAAGTCTCTTTAGGATCAAATTTGGGGATATATAATATGGAATACAATGACCTTTAAGATGGACTGATGTCTAAGTCAAGAGTCTATTTTCACAATTCTCATTTCAGCTGCCTCTGTCTGTTGTCTCTTCTTCTGCTATCCTTTTGGTTTGAACTAACTGGCAATTGAAAACTGAGAACACTTAGGAGAGGGTCTGGATAAATGTTAGTTCACACCACATCTCCTGGTGCCTGGACACAATGGTTTGAATCAAAATGTCTCTTGTAGCCTCAGATATTTGAATACTCAGTTGCCAGTTGATGCTACTATTTGGTGAACATATTATTCAGCTACTCCTAAAACAGTGGAACTGATAGAATGAATACATGTATGATCTACTAAACTGACTTACAGGGTATGGTGTGGCCAGTCCTACAACGTCTATCCCGCAAGGGACAGGTTGACACTGGAAGTTATTCAATTCTTAAGGCTGGATATCTCACCAGTCTGGCACTAGAATCCTAGAGGATTTCTAGAGAGATACTGGCCTTCTGTCTACAATGGATTCCTATGAAGATGGCTTCTAACAAAGATGGAAAAATGCCTCATAAACGAGAGAGATTAACTGGTTGGAGAGATTGGGGGTGAGCAGGCAAAATGCAACACTTCCTTCTTTCAAGTCCTTTAATGTGTGCTGCCACCAAAAGCATGGCTCAGTTCTAAGATGGGTCTTCCTACCTCAAAATAATCTGATTAAGAAAATACCTGGCACTGAAATGACAGTTAGGGAGCCTGCATGAGCTAGGTTCTCTGTATAGATGCTATGGTTGTGTAGCTTGGTGGTCTTGTAGGACTTCCAACAGTGGGAGTGGAGTTGTGTGTGGCTCTTTTGCCTGCTTGGGGGACTCTTTTCCTTCTACTGGGTTGCTTGAGGGTATATGCCTAAACTTATGGTGACTGGTAATGGCATGTTTGGTTGATATTCCCAGGAAGCCTGTTCTTTTCTGAAGAGAAAAGGAGAAGCAATGAATCTGAGGGAAAAGGTAGGTGGTGGGGAAGAACTGGGAGGAGGGGAGGGAGGAGAAACTGAGTTCAGGATGTAATATATAAGAGAAAGATAAATTTAAAAATTAAAATAACAATCAGTGTGCACAATGAGACTTTAATACACATATATGACATATATTTAATGATTCATGTATATGATTGATGTATGTTGTTCAAGTCAGGTTAAACATTTTCAGACATTTTTATTAATTCATGATAGAATTTTCAAAGTCCATTCTTCTAATAGCTTTTGGAAGTTTTAAAATGGCTTAAGTGAACATAGAGTGCATATGTCTCCCACACAAGCTTATGTCATTATATGACCAGTAGGAAGATGGCTGGATCATATGGGAGTTCTATTTCTTAACTTTTTACTTATCCTTTTCTCCAGGTGTGAACTAACATCACAGAAGACCTTAATTCTTAAAGAAGTGAGCCATTAATAATGTTTGTACTATTAGGATCTCCTGATCTAACATCAAACTCATAAATGCTCTTTCCAGTATACAACTCTAGACTAGGGTTGAGCCGAGCAACATGGGCCAATATTCAAGAATGATGTGTTTGCCAACCATGCTTATGTCTCTGAGTTTTATCCTCAGCACAGTGAATATTATAAACTTTAAGATTTTGAGGTATATCTATAAAGTTTTCCATAATCCCCCTATCTTTTTTATATTTCTACAAATTATAAGCAACAGATTTTTTTTCCTGGCATGTAAAGTTCTCTTCTCAAAAATATTTACTTCATAGAATATCATTCATCATAAATTTTATTTAAGGTCCAATGATTTCCCCCTGATTTATTTCATACTTATTCCCAATACTTCATTTTCTTCATAATATAAAAAATTCCCTGTTCTTAACTTAGTCTAACTTTTAAAATTATATAGAACAAATAAGTATACACACATGCGTTGTAACATTTTGTCAATAAGTGAACATCCCTTTAGAAAAGAAGAAAAAAGTAACCAGGAAAAGAAAATGACTTGCCTGTGTGTCCAGAAATCTACATTTTATTTGATTCCAGACATAGTCTAGTGCCAACCCATATGAGTTAGCCATGATGGCGAGCTTCAGGGAACACGGCCTTAATGAAGGAAATACATCACTGTGGGCAGCTTTTGAGTGTTTATTATCTATCCCCACATCCATTATTCTCTCTATGCTTCGTGCTTGCTGTTAAGGATGTAGGCTCTTAGCTCTTGTTCTGGTAACCATGCCTGCCACTTGCTATGCCTCCTGGTCAGGATGGACTCATCACCCTGGAAACATAAGCCCCAATTTCCTACCCCATTCTATAAGTTGCCTTAGTTTGGACATTTTATCTCAGCAATAGAAAAGTCACTGACACACTACAAAAACTCCAAACCATTCTCATAGACTTTAACCAGGGAATCTCTGTGAGTCTTTGGGACAAGCAACATTAGATTTTGAAGAGCTCAAAGGATTTCTAGGGAGTTTTTAGGAAGAGGGTTCTGGAGTCATTCTGGAGCCTCAGACCATTACAGAGATAGAGGGTTGTATTCTAATAATTAGCTGGATAATTTTAAGCACATTGTACAAGTAATGTTTTGTACCAGTTCAGTACATGGTCCCACTGTAGATTCTGCATGCCTTTAGGGCAACAACAGGAAGGTGATTTCTCCCTTATAATTCACTTCAGATATCACTGCATAGGCCTTTAGAGAGAATTTTTTCTGTTCCAGGAAAGAGACTTGTTGAGTACCTGTAGCACCAGCTGCTCCTAAAATTACTTAGATTGCTCTGTACAGCCCACTTCTCATATTTACTGCATACACAAGTGCTTGCTTCTGAGCTAGTTATATGATTATATTGTCCATCATAATGGCTGTTCCCCTTACATGGCTCAATATTGTCAACTGACATAGTTTTAAATGGTTTCTTACATTTGATTTACCCTAAAGCAAACCCCAGAGTCACAACAGGGGTTGTTACAATTTTATAGTAACACTTGGTATTTACTATATTAGCCTGAGATCACAATTCAACTAAAGCTCCTTTGTCTGCCTTTGATACTTGATACATATTTATACACAGGTCTTCTGAGTTATGTTTTATTTGGAGAAAAGGGGTTACTGCTAAATAAAGGCTGAAAAATGGACTGGGGCCCTTCTTGTTTCAGTCTTATTAAATATTCAGATAAGCATCAGATTAAGATTCCACTAGAGTTTGTAATAATATAAAGTATGACTTTGGGTTGGATTACTGTCACTTACAAAATTGAAACATTTCCACAAATGTGTGTTTTTGCTGTGTTTAGAGAGGCTCAATTACAGATAACTGGGAGAAAGGAATACACAGAGTCACAGTGAGGACAGACTGAGTCTATGCCAGCTTGGGTGTCACTCTATATATCGAATGCCAGGAACTAAATCACTGCAAGTTATTTATAGAGCTTTATTTCCATAACCACACTTTAAAGGTAGGCACTATTTTACAGATGAGGTAATATTGAGAACTAGAAATACCAGAAATTTAACACACTTCAGCTCATTCAATGAGGGGGTGGCAGAGGAGATACAAAGCTGTCTATCTGATCCCTGTGGATGTTAGCAATTGCTATCTTCACATTGAATTGAGGAAGCAGCTATAAAATATTACAGTTTCTGTGTTATATAATGCAGATGCTAACTATCAAAGCAGGGAAGTTTGGAAAACTTTATTTGATAAAATCCTGGTGGCTAAGAGCTACCACAGTGACTACAAATAGTCAAAACTTAAAGTCAGCTTCATTGTTCCTTGACAACCATATAAATGAATACTTAAGAAGGGTAGACACATGTCAAATAGGGTTAAGGAGCCAGAGAAAATTATCAAACAACATCTGATAGCCAAATGTCTATTTAAAGAAAGATTATAGAAACTTTTGGTGCCTTTTATCCAATATGTCATAAAATGTTTAATATTTTGGTGATATTATGAAAGATATTTTAAAATGTCAGCCTTTCATTATGCATTGCTAGCAGTTATAAATACAGTTAATTGATATTAATGTATGTTACCTAGTTTTAGAAGGTTGGAATCTGAACCCCTTGGTATGATGTTGTTGGTGGAGTTGGGACCTCATGATTGGCACTGATATCTACTTATGAAAGATCCAAAGAGTTTAGCAGACCTTTTTGGGGTGTCAAGTTACAATAAGAAGATATAGGTCATGTATGAGGAAGATGTAAATTTTGATAATTTATGCTTTTTCAAAGAATTTTTAAAATCTAAGTTGTCAAATATATGTGCATAAAGTTATTTGTAATCATGTTACCTTGTCTAACACTGTATACTATGATAATTTCTCAAAAGGTTGGGACTTGAACACATATTTATTATCTCTGTTTCTGAGGATCAGGCATCAACTGATGGCCTGCATTAGGGTTCTTGAGAGGATCGAAACTGATAAAATGAACACACACACACACACACACACACACACACACACACACACTCACACACACACAGCCTCTAATAGATTGTGTTACATAATACCCATTGCATAGTATAGAAATCTAGATACTGAGAAGCTAGTAGCTTCACATGCTGTAGAGCTGGGTGCTGGGGAAGTCTCAGTGTGGTGCAGAAGGCCTGGAGGAATCTCAGAGCAGGTTTCTTCAGCTTAAATTGTAAAGGTGAAGAAACTGAGTTCTAATTTTAGCAAAGGATGTTAGCAGCAGATGCAACGAAGTAGATTCACTCATTAGCAAGGAATGAAGGTGAACAGGCAAGAAGCACCTTCACTTTTCTGTGAGACCTGTTTATATCTAGACCACCAGCTTGAGATGCTGGGTATCTCCCGAGGGATCATCCCCGCCCCCTCAGAGACATCCCTCAGATCTGTCAAGCACCATGTGCTTTAATTAATTCTCTATCCAATCACATTTACAACCAAGAGTAACCACGAGAGAGTGTCAGAATTCTCCTATCAAGGTGTTAGATAAGCCTACACTCTCACCAGGACCTTGACCAGAAAAGGATATTCTATGTGCTACTTGGTTGTGGCAAGAGTATATTCCAAGGGTTGTAGGACTCATGTAATCTTGTTTCTTTTGAAGGGCTGAAGCAGAGAAGAACAGGAGACTCTACCTGGACAGTCACATAACTGTGATGCAATCCTATACACTTTAACATGGACAGGCTATAACCACGTAGTACAACTGCAGATATCATCTTCAAGTATGCTCCTGTCCATTGGAACCTTGACTTAAAACACACACACACACACACACACACACACACACACAAGAGAGCAGATACTGGAAATCTATGTTCAGTTGCCTCAAGGAGTTCTCCATGACCCACAAAGGCACATGTGTTAGCACAACATCTAAATGACCATTCTCATTCACATTTCACACACACCTTCACTTTTTGACTTTGACAGTGTGGCCTCCTTTTCTATTATTTTTAGAAAACTGAAGTAAATAGAGAGTCCTAGTTGACACTCATCCCCAAGCTCAGCAGTAATGAAGCTTCTGAGAATTGTTCCTCACTGAGAGTTATACTGTTCCTTGCTGGTCACCTTAGTCCTTCTTATGGGTCTGCACTTCATTCATTAAACTTTTTCTTATAGGTTGTGTTTATACAGAATGTGGCATCTGCTTATTTATGGGACCTTGACCAGTAAAATCTTAGCTCAGCCTTCTTTTTTAAGTTTCAGCATCCCTGGGTAAGGGGCTAGCCTTCCCCTTCTCAGAGGAAAAGGGGGATACAGAGGAAGGGGGTATGTGTCTGTGGACCAGTAGGAGGGTGGGCTACAATCAGGATGAAAAGTGGATAAATAAATTAATAAAAAAGTTTCACCATCACCTTTGACTGCAGGACTTTTATTGAGCTAACGTCTTGCTATGTAGCTCAGACTGGCCTTTAATTTACAATTCTTTTCCCTCAGCCCAATGATTCTGAGATTGCAGGTATCTTGGTTTGAGCCATTACAGCTACTTTAGAACTAATCAGGACTTAAAGCAGAGATAAAAGGCTTGCTTTCATTGCCCATGGCTGATATTTCAGATCATGATATTTATTCCTTCTGAAGCTCCCAACCCCAGGTTAAGGCAACAGGTAGACAGACTGGCTTTTGCTATTTCTTTTTTTTTAACAACTTTATTTTTACAAAACAAAGATAAATGTACAGATTTTAAGCATTTTTTGCTATTTCAAGTTACATCCCTCCAAAGTAATCTGATCTTGTATGTTCTACTCAAATACCAGTCGCCCCTACTTAGTAGCTGGAGAACACAAGCAGCCCTTTATCCTGTGCATAATCAGTAGCACATTTATTACTTATGAGAGGTTGGTATAAACATCCAATTATAGTAACCTATTTATACATCACTGTGTATTTTAATGATGGGTTTAAAAAATAGCTATTAATACTGAATCTGTGCCTTAATTTACAATGTTGAATTTTGGAGTGTTCCAGTCTAATGCATTCCCTATATGGAGTACCCCAGAACATGACGTATGCCCTGAAAGGTTAGTAGGAGTATCTCTGCGTTTCTGTCATAACACTTGGTAAATTCTGTTTAGACAAATGGCATGGCTATGTCCAAGTTGTGCAGTTGGCCGAATCTCATCCTGCACCAGAGTAGAAGAGTGTCTTACGTTCACTTTGTCCAATTCTGGTAGGGCTGCACTGCACCCATTCCCTCTGTCTTTTACACATTCTTGGAACCTGAACAGGTTTACAGCACGTAAGAAAGTACTTTCTCTTAGTGGTCCATCTGGTTAGTAGAACTGAAGCCCAAGGGCCATGTTCCTGCCAAACAGGTTTTCCTCTTTTCTAGGCTTGAAGCCGAGGCTTTTCTTAGTAAAAACTGAATGCCTCTGTCATTTAATGGTTAGAATGACTTGATTCACTGAACTGCTAATCAGCTCCTTCTATTTTTTCAGATGCTTTTTAAGATGCTGGGTCTTGAAAGGTGAATATGAATAGAACATCAAGTCATTTGGGCATATGACAAGGAGTGGTCTGGCTGGCTGGTATGTGTGGTAGTTTGAATAAGCTTGGCCCACGGGAAGTGCTGATATTAGGAGATGTGGCCTTGTTGGAATAGGTGTGGCCTTGTCGGAGGAAGTTCATCACTGCGGGAGTAGACTCTGAGGTCCTGTATTCAAGCTCTGCTCACTACTGAAGAAAGTCTGCTCCTGGCTGCCAGTGGAAGGCAAGTCTCCTCCTGCATGTCTTCAGATCAAGATGTAGAACTCTTAGCTCCTCCAGTACCAGGTCTGCCTGAACTGTGCCATTCTTCCCCCATGAGGATAATGGACTGAGCATCTGAAACTGTAAGCAAGTCCCAATTAAATGTTTTTCTTTCTGAGAGTTGCCTTGGTCACAGCAATGAAACTCTAAGACAGTATGATACATCTATTTTTTTTCTTTTTTAAAAAAAATTGAATGTATTTTATTTACATTTCAAATGTTATCCCCTTTATTGTTTCCCCTTCCCAACCCCCTATCCTATCCCCCATTCCCCTGCTTCTATGGGCTTGCCCCCCTACCAACCCAACCCCTCCCATCTCCCCGTCCTGGCATTCCCCTACACTGGTCCATTCAACCTTGGCAGGACCAAGGGCTTCTCATCTCACTGATGTCCAACAAAGCTATTTCTGCTACATATGCAGCTTGAGCCCTGGGTCTGTCCATTTGTACTCTTTGGGTAGTGGTTTAGTCCCTGGGAGCTCTGGTTGGTTGGTACTGTTGTTCTGCTGTAATTGCAAATACCTTCAATTTCTTTAATACTTTCTCTAACTCCTCAATTGGGGACCCAGCTCTCAGCTCAGTGGTTGGCTGTGATCATCTGCCTCTGTATTTGTCATGGTCTGGAAGAGCCTCTCAGGAGACAGCTATATCAGGCTCCTGTAAGCATGCACTTCTTGGCATCAGCAATATTGTCTGGGTTTGGAGGTTGTATGTGGGCTGGATCTCCAGGTGGGGCAGTCTTTATATAGCCTTTGTTTTGGTCTCTTCTTTAAACTTTGCCTCTGTATTTCCTCTTGTGAATATTTTTATTTCCCCTTCTAAGAAGGACTGAAGCATCTGCACATTGGACATTGGTCTTCCTTCTTCTTAAGCTTTATGTGGTCTGTGAATTGTATCTTGGGTAATCCAGGCTTTTGGGCTAATATCTACTTATCAGTGAATGCTTATCGTGTGTGTGTGTGTGTGTGTGTGTGTGTGTGTGTGTGTGTGTGTGTTTGTGATTGGGTTACCTCACTCAGGATGGTATTTTCTAGTTTTAACTATTTGCCTAAGAATTTCACGAAGTCATTGTTTTTAACAATGAGTTTTAATGAGTAGTATTCCATTGTGTAAATGTATCACATTTTCTGCATCCATTCCTCTGGTGAAGGACATCTGGGTTCTTTCCAGCTCTGGCTATTATAAATTAGGTTGCTATGAACATTGTGGAGCATGTGTCCTTGTTATATGTTGGAGTATCTTTTGAGTATATGCTCAGGAATGGTACAGCTGGTCGCTCAGGTAGTACTATGTCAAATTTTCTGAGGAACCTGCAGACTGATTTTCAGAGTGGTTGTACCAGCTTGTAATCCCATCAGCAATCAAGGAATGTTCCTCTCTCTCCACATCTTCACCAGCATCTGCTGTCCCTGAGTTTTTTATTTTAGCCATTCTGATTGATGTTTTGGTGGAAACTCAGAGTTGTTTTAATTTGCATTTCCCTAATTAGTAAGAATGTTGAACATTTCTTTAGGTGCTTGTTAGCTATTTGATATTCCTTAGTTGAGAATTTTTTGTTTAGCTCTGTCCCCCATTCTTTTTTAGATAAGGTTATTTGATTTTCTAGAGTTGAACTTCTTGATTTCTTTGTATATATTGGTTATTAGCCCTGTATCAGATATAGGATTGAAAAAGATCTTTTCGTATTCTGTTGGGTGCTGATGACAGTGTCTTTTTGCCTTACAGAAACATTGTAATGTTATTAGGTCCCATTTGTCTATTCTTGATCTTAGAGCATAAGCTATTGGTGTTCTGTTCAGGAAATTTTTTTCTTGTGCCCCCGTGTTTGAGGTTCTTCCCCACTTTCTCTTCTGTTAGTTTGAAGGTATCTGGTTGTATGTGGAGGTCTTCAATTCATTTGGACTTGAGCTTTTTATAGGGTGATAAGAAGAGATCCATTTGCATTCGTCCACATACTGATCACAAGTTGAACCAGCACCATTTGTTGAAAATGCTTTCTTTTTTCCCCTGGATAGTTTTATTGCTTTTGTTAAAGATCAAGTGACCATAGGTGTGTGGGTTCATTTCTGGATCTTCAATTTTAGTCCATTGATCTACCTTCCTGTCTCTCTACCAATACCATATAGTTTTTGTCACTATTGCTCTGTAATACAGCTTGAGGTCAGGGATGGTGATTCCCCAACAGTTCTTTTGTAGTTGAGAATAGTTTTTGATATCCTGGATTTTGTTATTCCAAATGAATTTTCAAATTGCTCTTTCTAACTCTACAAAGAGTTGAGTTGGAATTTTGATGGGGATTGCATTGAATTTGTAGGTTGCTTTTGGAAAGATGGCCATTTTTACTATATTGATCCTGCCAATCCATGAGCATGGGAGATCGATCTTTCCATCTTCTGAGATCTTCTTCAATTTCTTTCTTCAGAGATTTGAAGTTCTTGTCATACAGATCTTTCACTTGGTTAGATAGAGTCACACAAAGGTATTTTATATATTCTTTGTGACTATTGTGAAGGGTGTCATTTCCTTAATTTCTTTTTGAGTAGAGGAATGCTACTGATTTGTTTGAGTCAAACAAATCTTTTTATATCTTTGCTGAAGTTGTTTATCAGCTGTTGGAGTGTTCTGATGGAATTTTTGGGTTCATTATCATGTCATCTGCAAATAGTGATATTTTGACTTCTTCCTTTTCAATTTGTATCCCCTTGACCTCCATTTGTTGTCTAATTGCTCTGGCCAGGATTTCATTATATTGAACTCCCTAGAGAGTTCACATTCTTCTCTAGTCCCTGATTTTAGTGGGATTGGTTCAAGTTTCTCTTCATTTAGCTTGATGTTGGCTATTGGTTTGCTGTATATTGCTTTTACTATATTTAGGTATGATTTTTGAATTTCTGATCTTTCTGAGACTTTTAACATGAAGGGGTGTTGAATCTTGTCAAATACTATCTCATCGCATCTAATGAATTGATCATGTGTGTTTTTTTTTTTTTTTTTTTCTTTGAGTTTGCTTATATAGTGAATTACATTGATGGATTTTCATATACTGAAACATCTCTGCATCCATCTCTGGGACTAAGCCTACTTCACTGTGATGGGTGATTGTTTTGATGTGTTCTTGGATTTAGTTTGTGAGAATTTTATTGAGTATTTTTGTACCAATATCCAAAAGGTAAATTGGTCTGAAGTTCTCTTTCTTTGTTGGGTCTTTGTGTTGCTTAGGTATAAACATAATAGTGGCTTCATAAAAGAAATTGCTTGTGTTCTTTTGTTTCTCTTTTGTGGAATAGTTATCGGACTATTCGTATTAGGTCTTCTATGAAGGTCTGATAGAATTCTGTACTAAACCGATCTGGCCCTGGGATTGTTTTGGTTGGGAGACTTTGATGGCTATTTCTATATCTTTAGGAGTTATGAGATTTTAGATAGTTTATCTGACCCTTATTTAAGTTTGGTTCCTGATATCTGTCTAGAAAATTGCCTATTTTATCCAGATTTTCAAATTTTGTTGCATATAGGCTTTTGTAGTAGGATCTGATGATTTTTTAAATTTCTTCAGTTCTTATTGTTATGTCTCCCTTTCCGTTTCTGATTTTGTCAATTTGAATACTGTCTCTGTGCTCTCTGGTTAGTCTGGCTAAGGGTTTATCAATCTTGTTGATTTTTTCTCAAAGAACTGATTCTTGGTTTTATTGATTATTTGTATAGTTTTTTGTTTGTTTGTTTTTACTTGGTTGATTTCAGCCTGGAGTTTGATTATTTCCTGTTATCTACTTCTCTTGGGTGCATTGCCTTTTTTTATTTTTTTTTGTTCTAGAGCTTTTAGGTGTGCTGTCAAGGTATTGGTGTATGCTTTCTCCAGTTTCTTTTTGAAAACACTCAGTTTTAGTTTTTCTCTTAGCACTACTTTCATTGTGTTCCATAAGTTTGGGTATGCTTTGTCTTTCTTTTCAATAAATTCTAAAAAGTCTTTAATTTCTTTCTTGATCAAGTTATCATTGAGCAGAGCATTGTTCAACTTTCATGTGTATGTGGGTTTTTTTGTGGTTTTTGTTGTTATTAAAGACCAGTCTTTGTCCATGATTATTTGATGGGGTGCATGGGATTATTTCTATCTTCTTGTATTTGTTGAGGCCTGTTTTGTGACCAATCATATGGTCAGTTTTGGAGAAGGTACTGTGAAGTGCTGAGAAAAATCAATCTTTTGTTTTAGGATGAAATGTTCTATGGATTTTAGTTAAATCCATTTTGTTCTTAACTTCTGTTAGTTTTACTGTGTTTCTGTTTAGTTTCTGTTTCAGTGATCTGTCCATTGATGAGAGTGCAGTGTTGAAGTCTCCCACTATTATTGTGTGAGGTGCAATGTGTGCTTTAATCTTTAGTAGGGTTTCTTTTATGGATGTACGTGCCTTGCATTTCGGGCATAGATATTCATAATTGAGATTTCATCTTGTTGAAATTTTCCATTGATGAGTATGGAGAGTCCTTCCTTATCTTTTCTGATAAGTTTTGGTTGAAGAATTGGGAAATTATATTAACAAATAAAGAAAGTAGTGGTCTGTGTATATACCTCTGTCCTAACTTTCAATTGTGCATTTTTTCCCCCTTATGTGACTCTGAATGCTGTACCAAAGATCTGTAACCATGTTCTGATGGTAATGCATTCTGTGGAGCTTATGTGGAGTGAAGCTGAGATGATGTATTGTGAATTCCAGAGCCTGCTTATTCAGAGCCCTGGACTATTGTTGTCAGCATTTCTTAGTTCTTGTCTTAGTTATGGTTTTACTGCTGTGAACAGATACCATGACCAAGGCAACTCTTATAAGAACAACATTTAATTGGTGCTGGCTTACAGGTTCAGAGGCATAGTCCATCATCGCCAAGGTAGAAACATGGCCAAATCCAGGCAGGCATGGTGCAGGAAGAGCTGAGAGTTCTACACCTTCATCTGATGGCTGCTAGTGGAAGACTCACTTCCAGGCAGATAGGATGAGGATCTTATCATCCACTCCCATCATGTCACACCTACTCCAACAAGGCTACACCTACTCCAGCATGGGTACACCTTGTAATAGTACCACTCATATGTGTGTGTGTGTGTGTGTGTGTGTGTGTGTGTGTGTATGTATGTATGTATGTATATACCATCACAGTTCTTTTTACTTAACTTCTCCATGACAGACTGACTTAACTTTCTTAAAATTGTTATATCATAACCAGGATCTTAAGTTTTCTGTTGGTCTAAGTTTCCTGTTCTCTAACAGCATTACTTTCTTGGTTGGTATTCTGAATGACTCCTAATTTGATTAGAGGTAAAGGAGGGAACATTAAGTGGTTATTACATGAACAGATCAAGACAGTTTAGCCTCTAAATAGCTCAAAATTCTTTATTGGCACTCCATGATTACTGAGAAAGAGAAGACTCTTAAATATGGCTTTCAACACCACCAATAAGATGAGTTTACTAGGAACATCAGTGCACATTCAACATCAGCTTCCCAGTGTCTTCTAGGTTCTTGGAGTTAGTGATGTCATGGTGAGAAGCATATGACTCAGGCTCACCAAAACTTGATTACCCTTCTACAGCGACAGAGAAAACAAGATGTTCCCACTTTTCAATTGAGAGAACTCCATGTGAAGCAGTTACCTCAGTGTACACTCATCCCTTAGAAGAGCCTAGAAAGCTGTGGCTAGCCTGCACGGCTTATCTGTCTTTTTCATGTCCTCTGCTGCTGTTAACCTTCCTATACCTGGTGCTTCAGAAAGGCTGAACTTCCAATTCTTTAAACACAGTATCTCAGTCAGGGTTTTTATTCCTGAACAAAACATCATGACCAGGAAGCAAGTTGGGGAGGAAAGGGTTTATTCAGCTTATACTTCCACATGGCTGTTCATCATCAAAGGAAGTCAGGACTGGAACTCAAGCAAGTCAGGAAGCAGGAGCTGATGCAGAGGCCATGAAAGGATGTTACTTATTGGCTTGCTTCCCCTGGCTTGCTCAGCTTCCTTTCTTATAGAACCCAGGTCTACCAGGCTAGAGATGGTACCACCCATAATGGGCTGGGCCCTCCCCCCCTTGATCACTAGTTGAGAAAATGCCTTACAGCTGGATCTCATGGAGGCATTTCCTCAAGGGAGGCTCCGTTCTCTGTGATAACTCTAGCTTGTGTCAAGTTGACACAAAACCAGGTAGTACACAGAGCCACTGATCCTCTGGACATGCTGTTTTCTTTTTTGTTTTTTTTTTTCACTTCTAATCATCTTGTCTCCCCCTTTTTCCTTCTTTTCATCAGGATACACTTTTCACAGGTAGGTGATCTTGACTTTCTGCGTTATTATCAGGTGCCCTTTTTCATTAGAACTTGAATAGACTTTGTACTTATTGCCCCACGAGGTAACTAATCTCAGCACATCAAACATTGTGCTTCTTTGAACTGTACAAAAGTGTGGGCAGATCTCATACAGTTGGCCACTATTGTATTTTTTAACAAAGATGCTAACGGGATGGATGCAGGGTAAATCCTCAAAAAATACTTCTTTAAAATCGAGTGAACAGGGTGTGGAAGAGATAGCTTCCTGGTTCATAGCACTAGCTTCTCCTCTAGAGAAACTGGGTTCTGTAGAGGAATGTTAATCCAGCAACATGGCTGCTCTGGCTGGAATTCAGACAAGCCCTTAGTACACATCTTTAATCCCAAACAATGTAGTTAAAGTTTGTTGGTAGAAGGAAGCAGCCATGTTTGAAAGTGATGTCTAACCAAGGGGCAGACAAAGTGACAAATCAGAAAAAAAGATTTGATGGAATGAGGCAGAGATAAGAAATGGCCAACAGCACTGGGGTGGGGGTGGGAAGTCATCTGAAAGCAGCGCAAGGGAGCGTCAGTCATCTCCGTTCAGTCAGTCAAATTCAGGGCTGTAGGGCTGTGGAGGTCAGTCTGGTGGGAGTCAGTGTCGTGAGTACAGCGGAGTGGAGTTACTTCCTCTGTGAATTTCCACAACTTAGTCCAGGTCAGCAGAGGCAGCTGAAGCCCAAGGTCAGCTTAAACAGAATTTTGAGCCACAGCAGCTGAGTTGAACCAGCCAGCCAGAATTCAGAAGGAGCTAGATAGGGTGAGATTATTCAACAGTAAGTCTCAGAGGCTGAAAACATTCTAAGCCTAGATTAGATTGTTTGGAGGCTAGAAGCTTCCAGAGAGAGGCCTAGGTTAGCAGACAGAGGGAGTGAGCCTCAGAGACAAGTATGTCAGGGGAATGAAAGTTACAGTTTAAACGGTTCGAATCCCAGCAGGAGCAGGACAGTTTACAGTTGTTTGCAACTCCAGTCCCAGAAGATCTGATGTCCTCGTTTGGCTTTCTTGCCACCAGGTACCAACATAGTATTGTACAGACATACAGGCAAGTAGAATACCTTTACACATAAAACAAATACAGTTAAGAAATGGAACAATTAGTATTTTTAATGCTAAGTTAAGAGAGATAGGCAGACAAAATGGATGAAGCCAGGCAGGAACTGAAGCTTGGTGAAGATTATCTTTCTCAGCATGCAGAGGATACCTGTCCATCCTGTTGTCTGGTTGGTTTCTGGGTCTTTTATACCCTTCTCACATTATTCTCTCTACCTGTGGACAAACCACAGTTTGTAAAATTTTGTTACTATATGTTACTAAATGTTTAAAACGAAGTTACTAGCTTTTGCATAGAAAGTTGCAAATGTTTACTATCCGTGTGATAAAGACAGACAGCTCTGTTTTGCAATATTTAGCCTCTAACTTACAGGAAAATCTATGTGAAATTTACTTTAGACATGCACTATTGGGCTGGAGACATGGCTCAGTGGTTAAGCACACCGACTGCTCTTTTAGAAGTCCTGAGTTCAATTCCCGGCAACCACATGGTGGCTCACAACCATCTACAATGTGATCTGATGCCCTCTTCTGCCCTATTACTGGTGTACATTTGTTTTTCTTTAAAGTATCATTTGCATTCAAAGTAGGCTTTTATTTTTAATGTGAGTGCAGCATGTTCTAGATTTGAAGGGAAGCGAGTCCTCCACAGAGTGGTTTCCCTTTGTTCTGCTTTGTACTGGCTTTGGCAATTCAGGAACACTATTATCTCTGGCTGTGTGATGTTTAGATAAAAAATAGTGGCCGTTTGTGAAGGTACATCACTGCTGAAATGCACTCTGTGTCCCAGCAGAAGTCAGTCAGTGCAGTCTTATCCCAGTCAGACCCCAGGTCTGATTCAAAAACTCAAGGTAGACAAAGTCTACAATGTCAAATTAAGATATAATTTTCTACTTCCCTCTTCCATGTGCTGCCTCCCTTTAATGACTCCTCTCTTATATCTAAAATTCTGCTGTGCTCAAATAAGAGGAAATCGCACAACTGCAAGAGAAATTAAAAAGATGAAGAGGATGACAGTTTTGTAGCCACTGTTGTTCACTTCAGTGTGGAGGAGGTGGAGTGTGGAATATTGAATCCAGGCACTGTGGTTTCTAGGTGCCAGCATCAGCAGCCGGAGGCTTTGCACATCAAAGTAATCTGCCATCTCCACAGGCTTGACACCAAGTAAATAGAATTATTGATTAAGAGAACTGACAGTGGGGAACCGTTTCAATTTTCCTTAGCTTTCAGATGTGTGTTTGGATGCTTGCCTGCCTTGCTGTCTGCTGAGAGCCTGAGGAGGTGTCTCTTCTGCAATCCTTCGTGGTGTGCTCCCGATAGTGAGACCCCTGGGTAAGTTAATAAGAAAGAACAGAGAAGGAAGAAGAGACCCTATCTCTGTGTTTGAGAAATGCCCATTGTTCAGACAGGCACAGCCCTGCCAAATTCAAGCACAGGCAAAACACAGCTGGGGAGCAAACCCCAGAGAATCTAATGTGTTTAAAGCAGGATGTGGAGGAAGAGTGGGAGATCATAGAGACCACAGTGCCTGGGGTCTGGAATCTCATCATTGCTATTCTATTTAATTTGTATTTGGTCTGTGACTATAGCAAATTTATTTAATCTAAAGGAAAGGGGGGGCAGTACAATATTCACTTCGTTTGGTCCTTTAGATTAAATTTCTAGTTAGAATTTTTTCCCGGTGGTAAGATCTAAAAAATAAAATCTCAGCTAGGTGATGCTGGCACACATCTTGAACCCCATGCTAGGAAGTTAGAGGAAGTCAGATCAATGAGTTCCAAACCTAATACAGAGATACCCTGCCTGTAAAAACAAAAGAAACACAAAAACAAAACCAACAAAATAAAACAAAACAAAAGCCTGCAAACCAACCAACCAACCAACCAACCAAAAATCTCAGGTTCTGTACAATATTCTTTTAAAGAAGAGATTGGTAAGCCATGGAGAAATCAATATAATGTCTAAGATATATGTAGGCATTGTAATCAATTCCACATGTGCCATGTGACAGACCTTTCCTGGGAGCATGAAACACACATGAATTTACCACCCCAGACATTGAGCAAATGACCAAAGTAATAATGAAGACTCCAGCATCCAAATCAACGAAGCAGTGATCTGTTTTGTGTTTTTGGTTTTTGTTTTTGTTTTTTTTGTTTTTTGTTTTTTTATGCTTAAAGTTACTATCAGAAGTACGGAGAGGGATTACTCACTAGGAGCAGGTATGAATCAAAAAATACTCAGGTATACCACCACAAACCCCACCTCCACATGGGGACTCCAAAAACCACAGCACAGAAGAAACCTGCACAGCTTTTGACCAGTCCAGCAGTTTAAATATCTTCTCTAACTGGTCAGTCCCCACGCCAGCAGTCTTAATCCCTTTTACACTGTTGGTAAGAGACAACTTCTATTTTTTTTTTTCCTTAGACATGTGACCTTTAGGTTACCTTCTGTTTGTCACCTGAAGCTTAGGAGCCTCCTCTTCCTTCCTGGGACAAATATTTTCATTTGAAGAGAATGTTGTAATTCACAGGAACATACCATGCAACAACATCACTTACATAATAATAGAAAGGTGGTGGGTGGTTGGGGGTGGGGCGAGCCAAGGCATGTAGCCAGCTGCTATAGGTTGGGAGATTAAAGGAAAAAGATTTTCTTGTAGAGTTTCCTTGTAGATATAATATATACTTCTGATATCCAGAACTGTAAAAAAATAGCCTTTTGTTATTTTTAAACTACTCAATCTATGGTAATTTGTTTAGATTCTAAATTAAGCACAATAGTAGAGCCATTATTTGTTTGGATCCTTTCTCTAAACTTGTATATTATGATTAAAATATGGCTATGATTTCAACCTGCATATTTTTTCCAGCATAACACAGAAGCCAGAATGTGTCTTAGGAACTATTGTCTTACTGGCCAAGTGGCAGAGGTGTTACATGGTGCTACCCACTTCTTTGAGGACCCTAGGCATTGAGTTGAGTGTCACCTACTTAGAAGAACATGCCATAGAGACTGATAGGGTGGCACATGCCTGCAATCCTGGCATTCTCTGTGCAGAAACAGGAAGATGGTTGTGAGTTTGGGGCCAACCTAGTATCCTTAGTGAGTTCCAGCCAGAGCTCCCTACTAAGTCTCTGTCAAAAAACAATTCATATTATAGATTAGCTTTATTTTCATAAAAGTTAAAAATTTATATCATTGTTTCAGGCTCATCATATAGCCCATTGTGTGTGTGTGTGTGTGTGTGTGTGTGTGTGTGCTTCCAGATATAGAATCTATCCCTGCTGTCTAAAGACCATGTGTCCTGTTCACTTTCCCCAGGTGTTGAGTCCCTTCCACCTCCCCCAGGCAGCACTGTCCAATCCCACTGCAAACCCAGGTCCCTGCCACCTAAGTAGTAGTGTGAAGACTTGAGAGTCTTCCACAGACTTCTGAGGATCTTCAGTAAGATAGTTCTAACATTACAGAAGGTTTGCTCATGCTCTCAGAACATGCACCTAGCCCTTGCTTAGCTGGGGCCAATCTTTAATACCCTACACCTGCATAAATACTGGTTTTCTACCAGACAAAATTCCCCAAACATTATTTGGCTGACCCATACGCTAGCATGTTGGAATAGTAGTAAACAGAGATTCAAATGCCCTATCAACAAAAATTTGAGATGTACACAGACAAGAAAGTCAACTAACAGCCTGACTCCAGATAATTTGATCCCATTATAGAAACACTAATAATTTAAATGACCAAGACAATAGGTCACCACCTATTCTGGCTAGTTTCTTGTAAACTTGTCATGACCTGTAATCACCTTAGAGGATGGAATCTCAGCTGAGAAAATGTCTTTGTTAGATTGGGCTATAAGGTATTTTTTTTTTAAATTAGTGATTGGTAAGGAAGATCTCAGCCCATTGTATATTGTGCCATTGTGGGGCCGGTGATCTGGGATTCTATAGGAAGTAGGTTGAACAAACCAGGGGCAGCAAGCCAATAAGCAGCACCTTCCATGGAATCTGCATCAACTCTTGCCTCCAAGTCCAGCCCTGCTTTAGTTCCTGTCCTGGTTTCCTTAGATAATGAACAGTGATATGGAAGTGTAAGTCATATAAACTCATTTCATTGAAGAAATGGAAACCCTAACTAATACAACTAATTACAACAATAATAGTAACAACCAATGTTACTATTTCCATAGTATTGTTCCTTAGAAAATTAACTTTTATGATTTAGAAGACATTGATTTCAGAATAAGCAGTTATAAATATGTTCAAGGAGCTCACAGAGATTATGAATGAATGACAGAATAAACACCAAAGAACACTATCAATTCAGTAAAATAAGGGAAACAATTCTAGATACAAAAATAGATTTTAATAAAGAGAGACATTTTGAGAAAAAGCCAAATTGAATTTAGCTCTAAGGGAGAAACACAATGAATCAAACAAAAAGCTCAACAGGAAGCCTCAACAATAGAATAGGTCAAGTGGAAGAAAGAATAGGAATACAAGTTAGACAATGACAAGTTAGAGAAAATGGGTCACCCAGTCAAAGAGAATGTTAAATATAAAGATATTCATGAATGGAATATTCAGGTTTTGGAACACTCTAAAAGACAAAGTCTAGAAGTAATAGGCCTAGGAGTAAAGTAAACCCAAATCAAAGGCACAGAAAATATTTTCAACAAAACCATAGAAGATAACTTTCCTCATCTAAAGATAGAGTTGTCTACAGACATGTGAAAGGCCAGCAGAGCACCAAATAGACAGAAACAAAAGAAATATCTGCATCAGGTAATAAATAGCCAAAGCACTAACACATTGTTCACAGAACAAGGGAAAGATATTGAAAGCTACCCATCAAAATGACAGTCAGTTTGTCAATGGAGACGATCAAAACCTGTGTGGCTTGAATTATCATTCTACACATTCTGAAAGGTCATAGACAGTAACCAAGACAGCTGTAACTCAACAACAACAAAACCAACCAAACAAAATAACCTACCAATCATAAATGAAGAAAAAAGAAAAATCTTGAATGATAGAAGAATGTTATGGGAATTGATGATCACTAAACTGGAATCTTTTAGTATGAAGAGAGAAATAACCACCCCAGGCAGACCCAAGAAATAAACAATTCTGTAAAAGTCAATCAAAAGACAAAGAAAGCACCACAGAACAACTGGCAAGAATTAATGCACATCTTTCATTAATAACTCTATTCAATGTTTCAATTCCCTGTAAATGGCCGTAAGCTAACAGACTGGTTTAGAAACAGGCTCTGTGTTTTGTGGTTTCATCAACAAAGATAGACACAACCTCAGGATAACAGGATGGGAAGAGGAATTCTAAGCAAATGAGACTAAGTAGCAGGCAGGCATGGCTATTCTAATACAAACTTCAAACCAAAGCTAGCCAGGAAGGGAACCTTTAAATTGATAATGTATTTTAAAGACACTCCATTGTGTTAGGTGTTTCCTCATGTCACTGACAGCAAAATGTCAAAACTGAGGTGCCTCATTATTGTCTCGTTAGTCTTCTTTAATTAAATAGTTCTCAAGTTTTTTAACACTACAGGCCAGTTACGTTGTGAAATAAATGTAATTTAGGTTGATTCTGATACTCCTTCACAATAAAATAGTCCTTGCAGACACCACTGTCCCCTGTTGTCAGGCTTGCTCAGCTTCCACGTATTCTTTGTCTTCATAAATTCTTGAGCATTGTTTCAGTTGAGCTGTTTGCAGAAAAATCCCAAAGCCAACAGTGCTTTGAGCACCAGAGAAAAGATGTGGATATAAGGGGGTTACTCTTTTCAGAGAACTATTCCAGTATTCATGTGCTAGTGTCTACATCACATCTCTCTCTCTCTGTCTCTCTCTGTCTCTCTCTGTCTCTCTCTGTCTCTGTCTCTCTCTCTCTCTCTCTCTCTCTCTCTCTCTCTCTCTCTCACACACACACACACACACACACATATGAGCTAGACCAAACGGTTTTTAACCTATACTGAGTGGTTGGATGGCAAGTGTTGGGTCTTTGGGGTGAAAGAAGGTGAAACTTCATGGAAGGCATGGCGTGCTTTAGGCTAAGGAACTTCAAGAACAGAGAAAAGATTAACATTGTCAGCTGTGGACAACAGCAACACATTTGATTATAGTCACCATCTGTAGTCCGAGAGCACCTATTGTGAGATGGAAGGCTGAGACAAAATACCCCAGAAGCTTATAGGTCAGAATGACTGTGACTCAAGTCAGAGGTCTTCCCTCCAACAAGGTAGAAGATAAGGACCATGATTGAGTTTATCCTGTGATCTCCACATGCATACTGTGTCATATGCACACATACACATAATAAACATACACTGGTTTAAAAAATTACGTAAGAAAAATAAAATAATAGTTTTTTTTTTTTTTTTTTTTTTTTTTTTGAGCAAGGGATCAGAAAATGAGCACGTGATCTTTCCACTGCCAAATCAGGTGCAACGATTCTCTTATTACTTGTGTAAACTGACTTGAAAGCTTAATCTACCTTAGGTACTATTCTTCCCTATCAAAAAGATGTATAGTATTGGAATAAACTTTGTGATCATCATAATCTCTCAATAGAGCATTTTCTTTTATTAAATTTCTAAATTTTTAAAAAAGATCTATTTATTTATTATATACAAGTACACTATAGCTGTCTTCAGACACACCAGAAGAGGGTATCAGATCCCACTGCAGTTGGTTGTGAGCTACCATGTTGTTGCTGGGATTTGAACTCAGGACTTCTGGAAGAGCAGTCAGTGCTCTTAACCACTGAGCCATCTCGCCAGCCCAATAGAGCATTTTCAAACTGTACAAAAAAAAAAAAAAAAAAAAAAAAAAAAAAGGCTGTGGTGAGAAGGAACGGTAGATGGCCAGCCTTTGCCCGTGCTGAGTCTCATGCAGTGGTTCTTGATAGCATGCTTGATGAAATGAAGTGTCTCTGGTGGATTGATGGAGAGAAGCGAGAAGTGTTGGCGTAAGGCTAAAGGATCGTTACCACTGTTCTCTAAATTGCATTTTGTCGTTCTTAAGAGAAACGCTGGGATAATAGTTAATGCCTCATCACCAGCATGATGAGCCCTCGTGCAAACCATAGCCTAGGACCAGATACTTCCTGTTCTCAGTTTGAATTTAGAAAATCCCCTTAGGTGTGACTTACCTCCTTCCTGTTCTTGCCCCTCTTCCTACATCTCTCTTGCCCACACCAAGGATAAAGAAAGAGACTCTTAAGGAAAAGAAATCAAACCAACTTACTAAAAGTGAATTAAGACATACAGAGCATCTTCCAACCTTCTTTAGTTTATTTGGGTGTTTTGGGGCACGGAGCTCCAGGTCAGGCTGACCAAAGAAGCTGAGCATCCGAACACTCCAGAGTTCTCAGTAAGTGTCAAGTTCTGATTTCTGGAAAGAGCTTTCTACTCTTAACATAAAGTAAACTGCTGTACCCAGGACAAAGCTATTCACCTGTCGTCTCAAAGAAATGGTGGCTCTGGGGGAGTTTGCTTTTCATTAATTCTTTGTGCCATAAATAAAATAGGTTATATATTCATAAAAATTTACATCGACATTCAGGAGTTACCAGAATGTAATTCTGAAAGTCAAGGGCTCAAGAAAGATGTGGATTAGAGGAGGTTTTGATCTTGGTGACAATAAGCACTGAGGAAAAGGGTAGACTCAAAGTTCTTGTCATGAAGAATGTGTATAAATACAATATTTATTCTGCAATGGATAAAACACAGGAAAACAGTGCATTGACCCTTGGGAAAAGAAGCCATTTTGTAACAAGTCTGCTTTGTTTTTTTCTCCCTGTTTTAATCTTGGAGCTGAGAAATCACATTATCTGATTCAAGAAAGCTTAGATACCCCATAGCCATCAGGATTAAATATAAACAAAATAAGTCATTCCCTCCTGGCCCTTCAGTCACCACATTAATAAAACCTGGCCTGCCCTGAATGCTGGTTCTCATTTGTAGGTAAAATGAAAACAAACTTTGATGACTACTTCAGCAGCTGCAAAGAAAAGGATTATTGTTTCCTTCCTTCTTCGAGTTCTCAGGAGGAGCAGAAGAAAAATCAGCACCAGATGACTCTTCAAGAGATGATGCTCGATTTTAAATTTATGGCCCATTTCTGGAAGACAGTCTGAAGGTGGCCCAAGTTTCAAATCCCTTCCAGAACAGACGCACCAGGGAACGCCTGTCCCTCTCATTTACAAAGCTGGTCTCATGGTTCACTGGTTTGCTAGTGCTGTTGGGTTGCAGCTCGGGGAAGAACGTGTATAACTGCCACTACGAGGACCCATGTTCTGAAGTAACATGGCTCCACACCTGTGTGCAAACCTTGCCATGTAACTTCAGAACTATTCCCTTTGTGTGTGTTAGTGGCAACAGAGCGCAGCCTCTCTGTGCGGCTTTGGTGTAACTTAGTCTATCAGCAGACCAGTAAGCAGCAGTCAGACAGTGCAGTGCTTTCTAGACTAATGGCAGGATTGTGTTTTGTGAACGGAGAGAACAGGGTGAGAGTATTCTGGAAGCGAGAGGAGGGCTATGGTTTGGCGATTGAGCGGTTTCCGCATTGTGCAATATCAGGAGGGTGAGAATGTAATTTGACTACACTTTTAAACCTGGGGCCTCTGGTATCTGATTAGGGTTAAAAGAGGCCATCCAGGGGCTTTGTGACAGTGGGGTAGGTGGTGGGGCTGTGTACTACACTGCTAAAGCTGATCTTGCACAAGCTCGTGTTGCCTTAAGTGCACTGTGACAGGAACTTCACTGCCGGGCAAATACTGGGTGGGGAGCTCTTTCCGGGTTCTCTCACTATAGGCCATGGCTCCCTGTTGTTATGTCTGTTCTTACCAAAGTTTCTTCAGCTTCTAAAACTGTGGGCAAGAGAAAGGAGTGCTTTTCCATACTCCACCCACAAGGTGGAGGCAGGAGGATCGTAAATTCAAGGTCATCTTTGGCCTTCTAGTGCGTTTGAAGCCTGTCTAGGCTACATGAAACCAGGTCTTTAAAAGAAATACTAGACTTTTTTTTTTTTTTTTTTTTGTTCTTTGCTGTATTCTCACCAGTTAAAGTGTACCTGGTGTTAGCATTCCTTCTATGCTCCACCCAGCGGTTGCCTAGCAATATCCTGGCTTGCTTAAAAGGGGATGTTTAGCCCCTCCTCGCTCTTTCTGCCCCATTTCTTTCTCAGATTCTTTTCTCTCCTCATTCCCCCAGTTCGCCCCCCCCCCTTTCTTAACTCCCCTTCCTGGGGAAAGGATGCGTCAGCATGGTCCCACTGAGGCACCCCTCCCTCCTCATCATACCTCGAAATACTGAGCATATCTGTTGTGTTAAATACTGGAAAGTGTTCGACCATTTTCTGTTCACCTGTGCTTCACTGCTCCACGCTGGGTCCCTGGTACGCTCTGACCCAGGCGGTCGCTCTCTGCCATTAGTTCCTGCACTGGAGGGACATATGGAACAACATTACTTTATCTCAGCGGCTGTCCCCCTCTAGTTAGTATCTATCTCCTGGCTGCTTCTCTGCTAGCCCGGAATCTGCTCACATTCTCCCCGGTCTGAGCAGGGGCTACCTTCTCACAAGTCCCTTGGTGTTGAATCTCTGCGTAAAGGAAAACACCGCACAATAACCGCTGATCCGATTGGAATGATATAATCTGCCCACCTAGACAAGTTATATCATCCTGTACAGACCCATCTCTTATCCAATAATCATAACAACTGTATCTATGCAGAGATGCGCAGAGAAGAACATCTACTTCCGCCTCCGTGTTGCCACTACTCCTTCTCCTCTCCCTCTTCCTCTTTCTAAAAGGCTGTTCCCACCTATCCTTTCTTCTCATCCAGTGACAAGCCTTTCTTCTTATAGTTCCAACCGCACATATCCTTGGCTTTTAAAAATAAAACACAACACCTGGAGGCTGGGCATGGCGTGGGGGCTGGAGAGCTGGCACAGCTGTTAAGAGAAAGTGCTGTTCTTGCACAATCACCTGTAACTCTAGCTCCAGGAGATCTGCTGCCCCCAGTCAGCCTCCCCTAGCACGGTATTCACACACACAAATTCACACGTGTGGACATAATAGCATTCATTTGTGTGTGTGTGTGTGTGTGTGTGTGTGTGTGTGTGTTCATGTACAAGCATTTTAAAATAAAACAAACCCATAAAAACAATGTACCTGGTATACAGGGATTTCAAACCACCTATCTACTTCTGCAATGACACATGATAACAGTTAGCATTCCTTCTGCTCTGGCTGTAGACAATCGAGAATCAACTATTTATTCAGAGTTAAGGGAGGGGGTGATTTTCGGTTGCCATTATTAATAGACTTTTCTAATCACAAAATTATTTTAGAGAGTGAAAACGTGGTTATAGTTAGAGCTCTTAAAATCCTACCTGCTGCCTCTAAGTTATTCAGCTGTGGCTCTTCACTTTTTCTGTCTTAGACCTGCCACCTGACTTATAATGCACTAAGTTGTAGCTTGTTCCTTTATTTCCTTAGAGACATGAAATACTTGATTTACTTTTATACCTCAGTACCCAGTACAGTGCATAACACCCAGTGAATATTTGTTAAAAGAATGTAGAGACAAATATGCATATACCTACGTCATATGATTAATTTATTTTATGTATATGAATGCTCTATCTGCATGTACACCTGTGTGCAAAAGAAAGAATCAGACCATGTTACAGATGGCTATGAGCCAGCCACCATGTGGTTGCTGAAAACTGAATTCAGAATCCCTGGACGAGCAGCCAGTACTCTTAGCACTGAGCCATCTCTCCAGAGGTAAATATTTGATTTTTCCATTTTAATAATCATTTGTTTCCTTTTGAAGAGAAACATAAAAGTCTAATTATCGTTGAAGTAGCACACAATTTTAACAATATGAGTATACTTTTACCTTATAATTCTCTACTTTGTAATCCATTACGGTTCTTTAAGTATCATCTTATAATTGGAACTACTTGGTAGGAAGAGTCATGTGCATCTCTCTTTACATCCTAAAGGCATCAGGGACAGATCTGTGTGGTCTACAGGTTCTGCTAGGTGTCTGTAGGTGTATACACTTTGAGGTGTGTGTGTGTGTGTGTGTGTGTGTGTGTGTGCGCAGTGTGTAGTGTGTGTGTGAGTGTGCAGTGTGTAGTGTGTGTGTGGAGTATGTAGTGTGTGTGCAGTGTGTAGTGTGTGTGCAGTGTGTGTGTGTGCACAGTGTGCATGTGTGTGTATGTACAGTGTGTGTGTGAATAGAATATTGTGTGTATATAGTGTGTATATGTATTGTGTGTATATGTATTGTGTGCATATATGTGGATGTGTGCTATGTGTATGTGTGGTGTGTGTGTGTGCATGTGTGTCAGAAAGTTGCTGCCATTTTTTTTTTTTTATTGACAACTGTGTTCAGATAGGCAGCCCTCTTGCAGATTGCTTTGTCCTTTCTCTTTGTGTTGCTGACCTCTGCTGTCCAAGAGGTACTCCAGATCACCTATGCAGTGAGGAAGGACAGACAGAGTCCAGGCCGCAGAGACTTTGCCTTTTATTTCCCACAGGCCTCTTAGGTGTGGAGACTCGCCTTTGAGAACTGCAAAGGATCAGTTTTCAGGGTTACAGAGAACAGAGTGGCTTGCTGTATTCATGGAAGAAACAGCCAGTGCTTCTAGATGTACCCTCTGCCAGTGACTGCAACATATGCTAGTTGACATGATACAGTAGCTCTTTATTTTTTAATCACCTGTCACCCCTCCAGAAAAGCCCACCCTGGGCCCCCTTCCCTTTCTTTTTCCCTTCTTTTTGCCTGTGGGGTTTGGGTGTTGGGAATCAACACCATTGTTCCGTCTTAACCACTGAGCTTTCTCTTCAACTTCTTGTAAGGAATCATTTTTTTGTTCTTATTATTCACATCATCATCATTATTAATTGCCATTATTATTTGTGTGTGTGTGGTCTACTCTACCGTCCATTTATTCCAGGATGTGTTTTGACAAAGAAAATAATCCCCAGAGCTCCTAGGTATGCAAGCATATCTGCTAGCAAATTTCCGAGTTCACTTCTTAATGAATTTTATTACATTTTAGATCTTAAAAACTCCTGTTCCCATGATTCTGTGAATTCGGAGCCCCACCTAATTCAGTTACCTCATCTGTCTAACCCACGTTGGGGGAGAAATTCTGTGTCTTCCTTTAGGAGTTAGATGAACATGACTCATCAGGAACGTGGTAAGGATTAATCAGTCTAGTGTCGTCCTCTGATAAGGCACAAGCATGATATCCTAAAATAGAAAGAATACAACCGAGGATTGTACTCTCACACAAGTATCGATTCTGATAAGAGAATTTTGGAAAGTCCCACACTTGGTGACTCATTAGCTCACATGGTGATCAGCTCACTGGGTCGGTAACTGGAACAGAGACTGAGCACATAGCGCCACCTGCTGTTTCCTAGCTGTTATTACTCCCTTACGTAACAATTCCCCAAAGCTGCACTTTTTTTTTACCAGAAAGACCATCCTTGCCTCAATCACATTCTCTTTTAAAATCACTTTTGTCTTTAATTATCTTATTTTTCAGTACAATACCAGCCTGTTGGTGGCGAGTTATCCTTTTTTTATAGATTGGGAAATCTCTCAAAATCCCCTACAGTATGCTGAAACAGACAAACAAAACCAGCTTCGGGTTTGGACAGGCTACAGTTTATGTAATCGAAATCTCATTGATACAATCGAATCTGAAGCAAATCAAGGTCACCGGATTGTCACTGAGTTTTATTCTGTGGAAATTGATTCAGCTTTTAGTCTTTTCAGGCTGTCATAACAAAATGTCATGAGATATATTATAGAAGTGGAAATATTTATCTCTGTTCCACAGCAGTAGGAGAACAAGACAAAAGGGACCATAGGATCTGCGGTCGGTGAGGCTATTCCTGGCTACTTTGGTTGTAGACAAACCAGTGATCTCTCTGACCCCCATGTTGTTTGCCACCCTCAGGATCTTATCACCTTCTGAAGACAGAATGCACCATACTCTGGAGTTTACAATGTTACCGTAGGCCCCTGGGAGTGGAACGGGAGTTCCAAATTCTATTAGACAATGACACATTTCTTGTCTGGAATGCTTGGAATGTACTAGTAGATTTTGTCTGGATAACTAGTTTGTAAAGTAATTAATAAAGTAATTGTTTTCTATTACAGATATGGATATTGAAGTCCTTGTGTTTGTGTGGAAATATCCCTCATCTAGCAAAAATAACCTTGTGTTAGTTCTCTTAATCCCAAAGTTGATTCACTTTTACTATCTATTATGAGGTAGCTTAATTAATTTGTATCTTAGCTACTCAAACTTTTCTACTTTCACTTCCCGAATGAGTTTGGAAGTGCACTGTTCTACAGAGTCTCCAGGCAAGAATGGCCTTCATTGGGTGCCATGCTCAACATCACGAAGTTTTAGTACAGAATTTAATGGTGGCCCAGTCCTGGATATCAGACCTACAAGAAACACAAATGGATGTAACTGAATGTGTGACAGAAGTCCTTCTCTTGTTTTTGGCCTTGGCAGCTAAGATTCCAGAAGCCACCTTCACTTAGCCTGTGAGAGTCTCATGTGAGATGTTCCGTTCCTTTCACAGTTGGGCCCTCTCTGACTTTTCCTGTTGTACATCTCTAGATAGTTTGGGAATCACGATTATGGCAGGCTCTTCTGGGTAATTTTTCTATCATAATGGGTACATCACAAAATTGGTAGGATAACTTCAGTTAGGGTGTGACTGAATAATCTAGAGGATGTATATAGGCTTGGGGAGAGAGCATAGGTAAAACATCCCATGTTGAAGGACAAGTCTGACAAATGGATTATGCCCAGAACCCAAAGAGGAAGAGGAGGTTGCCGGACCTCCATTCACCTGGATGAGTTTCTCGTCCTCCATCCTTGATAAAAACCCATCAAGGCATTTTCGCACCTCTCCTCTCATACATAGAAAAAAAGTTAGCTGTACCCTGGAAACCTGCAGGCCTTTTAAGAATTTTGCTGACTACATGTCTCATCTGCAGTTTCAACAATTCAGTAAGTTGGCCCCATTCTCTAGTCCCTGCCTTCACACTCCCCCCCCCTTTTTTTCATTCTAGTGGGGCACCTCAAGGAACCCTTTCATAGCACAGTTCTGATTAAGTTAAATGTCTCCCCTGCTTCAGTAACAACCAAGGACTGAAGGTTTTCCTGGCAGGTAACTGAGGTCATAGAAACCATTCTGTTTCTTTGCCTTCCTTAATGCACTGTTGAGAGTTCCCCTTGTTTGCTCAGTGCACCGAGGCTCAAACTTTGGCCTCTCTTTAGTGGCCTTCCTTATCTCTACAAGCACAAACAGCACTTGTCTCAAGTCCACATACCAACACAAACTACGCCCTTAAAGCGCTTGGCATTAATCTCTACACTTTGGAAGTCATCTCCGCTCCATCTAAGGGTTTATTCCTCTTGGTAGAACTGCATGGTGTATCCTGTTCTCTCTACAAGCCTTATAGGGATGATATGCTCTAGATTTTTTTATGAACTGAAATAAATTAGAATAAAAACAAGAATGTTATAAAGTCAGGAGTTCATGAACATTCTGTTATCATTTGCAAATGGCTGACAATCGTCCTTCATTCCCTCGGTGCTACTGTTTTCTTTTAAGCTCGTTATTTTCCTGAACTCTCACCTTTAAGTTTGCTTAAGTTCCTTAGCTCTTGTCTAATACTCAATGATGGAGTCATTTGTTATCTTCTATTATGAATAAATGGTTTTGTTTGGTTTTTGGTAGCTGAAGGAAAAGGTCTACACTTCAGTGTTTGGAGGTGTCAAGAACTAGAGGCAAGCTTAGTCTTACATCTTGTTTTTCATTCCCACAGTTAACATTTTTCTAACACAAGGCATTTTCCTGCACAAGGCATTCCTGACTAGTGGACTGTGCTATGAGTCACATATGACTCGGCAAGTATCTCGGATTCTTAATGAGTTACCATTTATTGAAGAGGCTTCCCAAACACCATTAGTCATGCAATTTGCAAATTTCCAGCTGGTGACTAATTGAACATAGGAACACAAATTTACTTAGTAACTTTCCAAATTTTCAAAGGACGCTAGTATCAATCATCTCATTTATTTTCATCAATCACTGTGGAAAAACATTCCCTTATCTAGAGACCTTCCTAGATTTTATATCCCAGTGAAAAAATCCATCCCTGGAAAAAAATATGTATGTATGTATGAATGAATGAATGAAGTAGGACATGAACCATGGGATGATGGAGTAGAAAGTAAATGGAAGCAGAAAAAAATGACTTTAAGATTTATTTTATTTAGTGTGTGTGTTTGTGTGTGTTTGTATGTAGATGGGTGGTGGATGGGAAAGTGGGTATCAAATGTATGTGCCAAGGGTCTTATGTAGAGGTCAGAGGACAATTTTTCAGGAGCTTTTTTTTTTCTTCTTCTTCTTCTTCTACCTTGTTTTTGAGGCAGGGCCACTCTTGCTATTGCTTCTGGCCTCATTTCCAGTTTCTGTTTCCCATCTTACAACATGAGTTAAAAAGAACTGGGATCACAGACAGGAACCAGAGCCTCTGGCTACTTTACATCAGTTCTTCCTTTGAATCAAGGTTGTTGGGGTTGTGTGTCAGGCACTTCAGCCTACTAAGCCATCTCCCTAACTCTAGAAGTGACTTCAACTTAACTGAGGAACACAGAGTGCTCAGATGAATGGAGCACAGGATCATTATAATACTGCTACAAATTAGAAGTCAGATTCTGTCAGGTGTTCTACAAATTGATGCAAATTCAAAATGACAACGTAGCTTTGTTGCTTATTTGTTTTAAAGATGCTGGGATCAAAATTCCTGAGTAGAGGAGTTTTGAAAATAGAGTCTGAAGGCAGATTTGTTCTATAAAAGGCCTCTTCCTTTCATAACTCTATCAGCACTCCGAATTCCTCAGGTTGATATCAGATGTTAATTTTTTCCCCCTTATCACCCATCAATGTTGCTGATCTGTGTTCAAACATCTGCCAGAAGTGGCTCCTAGACCTTAGGAAGACTCAGGCCTATCGGTTTGTTAGAAGGATGTAATGGAGGTTGCAGATGATTAGGCATCTGCTTAATAAGAAAGGGTTTTGGGGCTTTCTCTGTGTCCTATCTGAAGCACATAACCAATGCAGCAGTGTAGTGGAAATTTTAGTTTCTTTAAGAACATGGAAATGGTATGGAACTATGTTTTTGTTTTAATATGAGATGTGGAATATGGGGGTGCTTTAGATTATCCATAGCAGTGAACTATGATTTGTTTCATGCTCTGTCAGGGAAGTGATTTTGCCAGATGGTTTCTGCAAGCATATCACTTTTGGAATTTTGGGAACCCTTGAGAGGGTCAAGAGCCTCTTACAATTGCAAGAGCTTTTGCAGGGTTATTCTGCTGCTGGCTGCTGCTTCTCTTCCTGCTGGTTGTTGATTGTTGGCTGCTGGTTACTGGTTGGAGATATCCTGACTATGAAGATCAAGATTGCCCCAAGGAACTAAACACCCCAAATTAACAGGAAGTAGTCTAATGATATTACTCCAAAGAACAATTTCTAAATAGGTCCAGTTCTCCCATATCCTTTCTCTTCCACTACCTCTGGTAAAGGATGAGCTAGAAGGGAGGTTAAAATGCTTAAGAACCATCACTAAAAATAGGCTTTGAAAAAAATGTTTCAGAGTTTAATGGAATTAGCAGAAGAGTGTGTCTAATGTTTTCTATTGTATGTAACATTAATTTCATGACAACTCGGGAGGGACCGGTTTATTTGACCTTATACTATTCTGGTCATGATCTATTACTAAAGGGAGTGGGGGCAGGAACATGGAAGAAGACTTGTAGCAGAGGCCATGGAGAAATGTTCCTTCCTGGCTTTTACCTCCTGGTTTGCTCAGTTTTCTTTCTTGTACAACTCAGGACCACTGTCCAGGGTTGTAGGCACCACCCTCAGGGAGGTAGATCTTTTCACATCCATTGTCAATCAACAAAATGCCCCACAGGTTTTTTCACAAGCCACATGGGGGATTTTTTTTTTTTTTTTAATGAAGTTCTCTTTTTTTTCTCAAAATAACTCAAGTTTGTATCAAGTTGATAGAAACTAGCAGGCACAGATATGATCTAGTTTTAGGATTCTTCCTGCCATTACAGCTATTCGAACTTTGAAGAGGAGCCATCTTCTCATCCAGGGAGGCTCAACTCTTCCCCTTTGCTACCTTATCCAGTCCGGGTCTTCTGTCATCTGGAATTTCCATTATTGATTCCCACGCAATCTTGAGACAAAGAGACAGGCTTTCTTGTAAATGGGAACTGGGAACTAGGTGATTTCTTTCTTGACACACACACATTTATTCAAGTAAGATGTTTTGACTTTCATGTTTCATGAAGGAAATTATACATGACATGTTCTTGAGTGTCACATCATGTCTCAAGCTGATGAAAATCACTAGAAAGTGATCAATATGTGACTCAAAGAAAGCCTGTTATTTTATAGTGAGAAGGGTTCACAAGTGAATAAGACTTTATTTTAAAACGTTGCAAGTATTTATGAGTTAACTTATAGACTTATTTTTTTACTCATCTTTTTGGCATAAGATCATAGTTAGCAATGTCCAACTTATTTTCTAGCTGTACTATGAATGGGCAAGAGATTTTTTAAGAAATTTGACATTATGTTTAAAAAGAACATAAATTTTATATCTTTTATGTGTAAATGTATGCTACAAATGTGCAGGGGCCACGGAGGGAAGAAGCTGTCATATTTCTCTGGACCTGGAATTAGAGGTGACTGTGAGCCACTTGATGTGGGTGTTGAGACTTGAATTCAGGTCCTAAGAAAAGTTCTCTTAACAGTTGAACTGTCTCTCCAGTTCTTCTTCTTTGCTTTGTTGTTTGAAGAATGGTTTTGTGGAGTCCAGCTTGGTCCCAAACTCATTACATAGCCGAGGATGACTTTGGGTTTCTGATCTTCCTCCTTACATCTCTCAGGTGTTAGAATCATAAGCCTGTGGCACAACTCCCAGCTTTCTGGGCTTCCGGGAACCAAACCAGGGGTGTTTGTGTATAACAGTCAAGCACTTTATTAACTTAATTACATGCCAGACACTAAAGCTTTATTAAACTCATCTTGTTGGTGCCACAAAGATGTCTCAGTTTGTAAAGGAACCCGTTGTGTTGTCAATCCTGAAAGCCTAAGCTTCATTTCTGAAACCTCTGTGGTGAAAAGAGAAAAACAATCCATTAAGGTTGTACCAGATTCCTGCAGGGTGTCCTGTGACCTTCACATGTGTGCCTCTGCAAGAGTAACCCCTCCCCAATGAAACAAACAAATATGCATTAAGAAAGATACAAACTCACTGTGTGACGGCAAGTGAGGTATGAATCTAAAAGCACTAACCGATTTGGCTAGGTTGACTGGCCAGTGAGCCTCCCACTCAATAGATTTACAGGTTACCAGTTACAACTCCCAGATGTGGGAGACAGGGATCAAAACCAGGTCTTTATGCTCACATGACAAGCACTTTTGTCACTGATCCAGATAGAGGTCCCTCGGCCTCTTAATTTAACTCCTATGTAGACTTTGAGTTGTCTCTCCAAAGAAAGAGATGCGTAACCTGTTTTCCACCCAGATGGGGGAATTGATGCGATGAATATCTGATTGATATCAGCACTTCATGTATGGCCAGGCCACACAAGCTCCCCAGACTCTTATGTCCTCAGCAATCTATAACGCTGGCATCCAAGAAGGGAGAGGTCACTTGTACCTTACAAGAACTTCCAAGTCAATATGTCTTAAACTCTTGTGCACACAGGATTGAATGAACTATGACCAAGAAACTTGTTTCCAAATTGTGCTACGTTTAAATATGGCTGAAGTAAACTATCCAGTGTCAGACTCTTGAAGTTTGTATCAACACTAGCTACTGAGTCCTCTGGAACTGGATGGACTTTCTTCTTGCCTTACCTGGATTGATACTTTGGTGACCATGGTGTTTGCAGAGACCCCAACCCAATGAACTAAATCCCACTTGTCTTTTTTCAAAATCTACTATTATAGTTCATTAAAATGTTCATCCTTTTATTTGCAACAAGGTATTAAAGATTACCAGTTTTTCTTAAAGATTATTATAAGGTAATCTCATTTTAATAACATTTCTTAGTTCTTCACAGCAGTGTCATCTAAATTATATTGCAAAAATATTAGGCATGTACAATTTTCTGCTCCTCCTAAGACACTGAGCTTAGTTTTGGAGAAATAATATCATTTGGAAAAAAAGTGTAGATTAAGTGGATTAGTGATTAACTCTGAGCAACCAATAATAAATCACATTAAGGAACAAAATTAATGCACTTCCCCTTTAATATTATTTAACCAAGAGTGAGTTCAGATTTTAATTTTTTACTTCATGATCCCTGTGTCTTCCATCTATCCATCTTCCATCTGTTTGTCTGTCTGTTGTATGAGTTTGAAACTGCCTGATAGAAGGCTGGCTTTAGAGTCTGTCCCTGCATCCGTGTCTGTCCCTGTTTATCTATGTGTGTCTGTTCCTAACAGAGGGCTTTTTCTGTCCTTATTCAACATCACAGAAAGCATCACACAAGGAAGGAATGGGATGGGATACTTTACAGAAACCTTTATTAAAGAGTTTTCCAAGGAATTTAGCCACCAGATCCAACTGACCCAAACAGACTGAAACAACGATACTATAAATGTTATTGTTCAGGAAATGATATCCAAGTGTTGTGCTCAATATTTATGGAGGATATTAATTTTAGAAGATTAACTCCAACCTCTATTTTTGCTGTTTCCAGCAAATAATTCCTAGATCATACCCGTGTTTAGTCTGGTTCAGGGGATTGGAAGAATATCGAACAAGATTACAGCTATGCATTAGTTTAGGTTGTAAAGCTGATTAAAGGGGAAATGCAAGGAAAGTATGGTTGGTTGTTATGTTGCTTCCTCTAAAGGCTTAAGCAAACAGGCTGAATACACAATAGGACATCACTCTTCTAGTTACAGTGAGTATAAAGTACATGTAAAACAGGATGTAACCTGGAAATATTCAAAGTTTTCTTGGTGTGTAAAAATTAAGCATAATGGTTTTTCCATTTTCTTTCTTTTTGGCCTTTGTGAGTTGTTTCTGGGGTGTTCAGAGCTTTCTGGGGTTAGTATCCAATTATCAGTGACTGCATATTATGTCTGTTCTTTTGTGATTGGGTTATCTCACTCAGGATGATATTCTCTAGATGCATCCATTTTCTTACAAATTTCATAAAGTCATTATTTCTGATAGCTGAATAGTACTCCATTGTGTAAATATACCACAATTTTTGTATCCATTCATGTACTGAAACACATCTGGGTTCTTTCCAGCTTCTGGCTATTACAAATAGGGCTGCTATGAACATTGTGGTGCATGTGTCTCTGTTGTATATTGGAGTATCTCTGGGGTATATGCCCAGAAGTGGAATAACTGGGTCTTCAGGTAGTACTATGTCCAATTTTCAGAGGAACTGCCAGACAGATTTCCAGAGTGGTTGTACCAGTTTACAATCCCACCAGCAGTGGAGAAGTGTTCCTCTTTCTCCACATCCTCGCCAGCATCTGCTGTCATCTGAATTTTTGATCTTAGCCAATCTGACTGGTGTGAGGTGGAATCTCAGGGTTATTTTGATTTGCATTTCTCTGATGGCTAATGATGTCGAGCACTTCCTTAGATGCTTCTCAGCCATTCGATATTCCTCAATTGAGAACTTTTTCTTTAGCTCTGTACCCCATTTTTTAATAGCGTTGTTTGATACTCTGGTGTCTAACTTCTTGAGTTCTTTGTATTCCTTGGATATTAGGCCTGTAACTTATGTGGGGTTAATAAGAACTCAAGGTGTCTTATTAACTCTGCCTATGAGGTTCGGAAAAAGCTGCAGTTTCTTAGAGTGTAAGAGATGTTTTTTTTTTTTTTTTTTTTTTTTTTTTTTTTTTTTTTTTTTTTTTTTTTATCATGCTGCCTTGCCACAGAACATTTTCATTAAACTGTATATCAGAATAACCGGTACCATTGAGATAACCAGTTTTGAAAAAGGCAATTTACTTTTAGCCATTTGAGAGCCTGACCAGTGGGAGCAGACACGGAAGGGCTGTTAATACAAGAAACTGCGGCGCAGAGCGAGGAGAAAGTGAGTATAAGACATGGAGAACAGTGACCATTTTCTCAGGTGGTTAGAAGTGAAGTCCAGAGCCGGCGAATACTATGGAGTCAGTGCCAGACCAGCGAGAATGTTGTAACTGGCGATGGGAAACCCTGAGCAAAGCCTGCTCTAATGTGTGATCTGTTGTTGTGGCATCATATGTACAGTGACAGATGCTCTGAATGTGACACGCAAACTCTTGTAAGTTCTACATGAACAGTTTAATAAAATCTGACCGCGGCAGAGCGGAGCCTGGCCTATCTGCCAGGCGGAACGGCGGCTCATAGAGGCTGAGCAACTGCAATTGGGAACAGAAAATCAGAACTTCTGTTTCTACCCAGAGGCGACTTCCAGACGCAGAGCAGAGTCTGGCCTACCTGCCAGGAGGAGCGGCGGCTCATAGAGGCTGAGCAACTGCGATTGGGAACAGAAAATCAGAACTTCTGTTTCCACCCAGAAGCGACTTCCAGATGCAGAGCAGAGCCGGGCCTACCTGCCAGGCAGAACGGCGGCTCATAGAGGCTCTGCAACTGCGATTGGGAACAGAAAATCAGAACTTCTGTTTCCACCCGGAGGCGACTTCCGGACACAGAGCGGAGCCTGGCCTACCTGCCAGGCAGAACAGCGGCTCATAGAGGCTGAGCAACTGCAATTGGGAACAGAAAATCAGAACTTCTGTTTCCAACCAGAGGCGACTTCCAGACGCAGAGCGGAGCCGGGCCTACCTGCCAGGCGGAACGGCGGCTCATAGAGGCTGAGCAACTGGTGAGTGGGAGACCAAGACTGCAGGGGAGCAGAGAGATCTCTGCGGAGTGCACACGGAAAGTGCACACTGTAACTCGCCCTGCCCTGCTCTGCCCGATCCAGTGATTGGGAACAGAAAATTAGAACTTCTGTTTCCACCCGGAGGCGACTTCCGGACGCAGAGCGGAGCCTGGCCTACCTGCCAGGCGGAACAGCGGCTCATAGAGGCTGAGCAACTGCGATTGGGAACAGAAAATCAGAACTTCTGTTTCCAACCAGAGGCGACTTCCGGACGCAGAGCAGAGCCTGGCCTACCTGCCAGGCGGAGCGGCGGCTCATAGAGGCTGAGCAACTGCGATTGGGAACAGAAAATCAGAACTTCTGTTTCCAACCAGAGGCGACTTCCAGACGCAGAGCGGAGCCGGGCCTACCTGCCAGGCGGAACGGCTGCTCATAGAGGCTGAGCAACTGCTGAGTGGGAGACGAAGACTGCAGGGGAGCAGAGAGATCTCTGCGGAGTGCACACGAAAAGTGCACACTGTAACTCGCCCTGCCCGGCTCTGCCCGATCCAGTGATTGGGAACAGAAAATCAGAACTTCTGTTTCCACCCGGAGGCGACTTCCGGATGAAGAGCAAAGCCTGGCCTACCTGCCAGGCGGAGCGGCGGCTCATAGAGGCTGAGCAACTGCGATTGGGAACAGAAAATCAGAACTTCTGTTTCCACCTGAAGGCGACTTCCGGACACAGAGCGGAGCCTGGCCTACCTGCCAGGCAGAACAGCGGCTCATAGAGGCTGAGCAACTGTGCCTGAACCAGCAAACAGAAACAGAACATTGGAACTTCTGCTCACACCCGACGACTCTAAGGCATAAAACCCATCTGACCCATCTGACACCTCAACCAGTGGAGAACCAGGGATACAGACCAGATACAAGGGAAAGGTAAGAACATATCACTGACAACAAAATGGCAAGAGGAAAGAGAAAAAGTATATCCCAAGAGAACCAAGACAATCTAGCAACACCAGAGCCCAGCTCTCCCATAACAGCAAACATCGGAACTACAAACACTACAGAAAAAGAAGACACAGACCTGAAATCATGCCTCAGGACGCTAATAGAGATAATTAAACAAGAAAGGGAGGAAAAGCAAAAAGATTCAGAAGCTTTTGAAGAAGAAACAAGAAAAACACTCAAAGAACCCAAAGAACGAGAGGAAAACAGAACCAAAGAAATAAAGGAATAGAAGAGAGAAATTAAAACAGAGATTGACACAATAAAGAAAACACTAAAAAAGATAACCCTAGAGTCAGAACACCAAAAAAAGAAATCAGGAGTCACAGAAGCAAGCATTTCCAATAGATTACAAGAGATCGAAGAGAGAATCTCGGGGGCAGAAGACAACATTGCAAACATAGACAAAACAGCCAGAGAAGATGCAAAAAACAAAAAGCTCCTAACCCAAAATGTCCAGGAAATCCAAGACACAATGAGAAGACCGAACCTAAGGATAATAGGAATAGAAGAGGGAGAAGAGTATCAACTAAGGGGCACAGTAAATATCTTCAACAAAATCATAGAAGAAAACTTCCCTACCCTCAAGAATGAGATGACCACGAGCATAAAAGAAGCCTTCAGAACTCCAAATAGGTTGGACCAGAAAAGAAATACCTCCCGACACATAATAGTAAAAACATCAAGTGCCCAAAGTAAAGAAAGAATACTAAAAGCAGTAAGGGAAAAAGGTCAGGTAACATATAAAGGCAGACCAATCAGACTCACACCCGATTTCTCAACAGAGACTATGAAAGCTAAAAGAGTCTGGACAGACATCATGCACTCCTTAAGAGAGCACAAGTGCCAGCCCAAGCTGCTATACCCAGCAAAACTATCAATCACCATCGATGGAGAGACGAAGATATTTCAAGACAAATCAAAATTCACACAATATCTGACCACAAACCCAGCACTACAACGAATTATAGGTGGAAAACCCAATACAATGAGGGAAAATACAGCCTAGTAAGAACAAGAAAACTCCTAAACAAGAAAACTAAAAGAAGAAAAAAAACACAGACACAACTCAACCCAAAAAAACAATAATAGCAGGAAACAGAAACAACTATTCCTTGATATCTATTAACATAAATGGTCTCAACTCCCCAATAAAGAGACATAGACTATCAGACTGGATACATAAACAAAATCCAGCCTTTTGCTGCATGCAGGAAACTCATCTCAGAGACAAAGACAGACACTATCTCAGAGTAAAAGGGTGGGAAAAAAACTTCCAAGGAAACAGCTCCAAGAAGCAAGCTGGAGTGGCTATTGTAATATCGAATAAAGTAAATTTCCAACCAAAAGTTATCAAAAAAGATAAGGAGAAAACTTTTTACTCATTACCGGGGAAATCTGTCAGGAGGAACTCTCAATCCTTAACATATATGCTCCAAATAAAAAATCACCCAAATTCGTAAAAGAAATACTACTAAAGCTCAAAAAATACATTTCACCCCACATAATAATAGTGGGAGACTTTAACACCCCACTCTCACCAATGGACAGATCAGGGAAACAGAAACTGAACAAGGACACTGCAAAACTAGCAGAGATTTTGAACCAACTAGAATTAATAGATATATACAGAACATACTATTCCAAAGTAAAAGAATACCACTTCTTCTCACCAACCCATGGCACCTTCTCAAAAATTGACCACATAATTGGACACAGAACGAGCCTCCATCAATATAAGAAGATTGAAATACTCCCATGCATCCTCTCAGATCACCATGGTCTACGGCTGGTCTTTAACAACAACAAAGACAACAAAAAGCCCACATACACATGGAAACTAAACAATGCTCTGTTAAAGGATAGCAGGGTCAAAGAAAAAATAAAGAAAGAAATTAAGGATTTTCTAGAATTCAACGAAAACGAAAACACAACATACCCAAACCTATGGGATGCAATGAAAGCAGTATTGAGAGGAAAACTCATAGCCCTAAGTGCTTCCAAAAAGAAACTGGAGAGAGCTCACATCAGCAACCTGATAGCACAGCTAAAAGCCCTAGAACAAAAGGAAGCAGATATACCCAAAAAGAGTAGACAGCAGAAATAATCAAAATTAGGGCAGAAATAGACCAAATAGAAACAAAAAGAACCATTGAAAAAATCAACAAAACCAAGAGTTGGTTCTTTGAGAAAATCAACAAGATTGATAAACCCCTAGCCAGACTAACTAGAGGGCAAAGAGAGAGTATCCAAATTAACAAAATCAGAAAGGAAAGTGGCGACATAACAACTGAAACTGAGAAAATTTAAGAAATCATCAGATCCTACTACAAAAACTTATACTCCACAAAATTGGAAAATCTGGAGGAAATGGATGAATTCCTAGACAGATACAAGGTCCCAAAGTTAAACCAGGACCAAGTAAACCATCTAAATAACCCTATAACACCTAAAGAAATAGAAGAAGTCCTCAAAAGCCTCCCAACCAAAAAAAGCCCAGGTCCAGACGGGTTCAGTGCAAAATTTTATCAGACTTTTATTGAGGATATAACACCAATACTCGCCAAACTATTCCAAAAGATAGAATCAGATGGAATATTACCCAACTCATTTTTTGAGGCTACAATAACCCTCGTACCTAAACCACACAAAGACCCTACAAGGAAAGAGAACTTCAGACCAATCTCACTTATGAACATCGATGCAAAAATACTCAACAAAATCCTTGCAAACCGAATCCAAGAACACATCAAAACGATCATTCATCATGACCAAGTAGGCTTCATCCCTGGGATGCAGGGATGGTTTAACATAAGGAAATCCATCAATGTAATCCACCATATAAACAAACTCAAAGACCAAAATCACATGGTCATCTCACTAGACGCTGAGAAAGCATTCGACAAAATCCAACACCCCTTCATGTTAAAAGTCCTGGAAAGAACAGGAATCCAAGGCCCATACTTAAACATAATAAAAGCAATATACAGCAAACCAACAGCCAACATCAAACTTAATGGCGAGAAACTTGAAGCAATCCCACTAAAATCAGGGACTCGACAAGGCTGCCCACTCTCCCCCTACCTATTCAACATAGTACTGGAAGTTCTGGTTGGAGCAATTAGACAGCAAAAGGAGATCAAGGGGATACAAATCGGAAAGGAAGAGATAAAAACATCACTCTTTGCCGATGACATGATAGTGTACTTGAGTGACCCCAAAAATTCCACCAGAGAACTCCTACAGCTGATAAACATGTTCAGCAAAGTGGCTGGATACAAAAATAACTCAAACAAATCAGTAGCCTTCCTGTACTCAAAGGACAAACATGTGGAGAAAGAAATTAGGGAAAAGGTACCCTTCACAATCGTTACAAAAACTATGAAATACCTTGGTGTGACTCTAACTAAGCAAGTGAAGGACCTGTATGACAAGAACTTCAAACCTCTAAAGAAAGAAATTGAGGAGGATCTCAGAAAATGGAAAGATCTCCCATGCTCATGGATTGGAAAAATCAACATCTTAAAAATGGCCATCCTACCAAAAGCAATCTACAGATTCAATGCAATCCCCATCAAAATTCCAACCCAGTTCTTCATGGAATTGGAAAGATCAATGTGCAATTTCATATGGAATAACAAAAGACCTAGAGTAGCGAAATCCATCCTCAACAACAAAAAAACATCTGCGGGAATCACTATCCCTGACCTCAAGCTATATTACAAGGCAATTGTGCTGAAAACTGCATGGTACTGGTACAGAAATAGGCATGTGGATCAATGGAATAGAATAGAAGATCCAGAAATGAGCCCTCATGTATATGGTCACCTGATTTTTGACAAAGTAGCAGTAAACATTCAATAGAAAAAGGACAGCCTATTCAACAAATGGTGCTTGTCCAACTGGCACTCAGCATGCAAAAGAATGAAAATAGACCCTTTCTTATCTCCTTGTACAAAGCTCAAGTGTAAGTGGATCAAAGATCTCCACATTAAACCAGATACACTGAAACTATTAGATGAGAAAGTAGGGAAAACCTTAGAGCACATAGGTACAGGAGAAAATTTCCTGAACAAAACACCAATGGCTCAAGCTCTAAGGTCAAAGATTAACAATTGGGACTTAATGAGATTGCAAAGTTTCTGTAAGGCTAAGGACATCGTCAAGAAAACAAAATGGCAACCAACAGAATGGGAAAAGATCTTTACCACCCCACATCAGATAGAGGCCTAATATCCAAGGTGTACAAGGAACTCAAAAAGCTAGACACCAGAGAATCAAATAACCCTATTAAAAATGGGGTACAGAGCTAAACAAAACGTTTTCAGTTGAGGAACACTGAATGGCCGAGAAACACCTGAGGAAGTGCTCGACATCCTTAGCCATCAGGGAAATGCAAATCAAAACAACCCTGAGATTTCACCTCACACCAGTCAGATTGGCCAAGATCCAAAACTCAGATGACAGCAGATGCTGGCGAGGCTGTGGAGAAAGAGGAACACTTCTCCACTGTTGGTGGCGTTGCACGCTAATACAACCACTCTGGAAATCTTTCTGGCGATACCTCAGAAAATTCGATATAGTACTACCTGAAGACCCAGCTATTCCACTTCTGGGCATATACCCCAGAGACACTTTAACACACAACAAAGATATATGCACCACAATGTTCATAGCAGCTCTATTTATAATAGCCAGAAGCTGGAAGGAACCCAGATGTCCTTCAGAAGATGAATGGATACAAAAATTGTGGTACATATACACAATGGAATACTACTCAGCCACCAGAAACAATGACTTAACCAAATTCTTAAGAAAATGGCTGCATCTAGAGAAGATCATCCTGAGTGAGATAACCCAGTCACAAAAGAACAGACATAATATGCAGTCACTGATAGTGGGATGCTAACCCCAGAGGCTTGCACTCCCCCAGAAACAACTCACAGACTGTATGAAGTCCAAGAAATAAAGAAAACAAAAATATACATATATTTACAAAACAAAAAGACTTTGACTATTTCTGTGTTGCGTTTTGTTTTGCATGTACTCTATGTTTATTGTAACTATTAGGTTTTCAATGCATACTGTCAAGCCCTTGAAAAAAATCAAGTACTGACTAAAAAAATATATTCACATGGTTTTATGTAAAAATTATTTCAATGTCTGAAAAAACAGTACTGACAAAAATGTATAATTTTAAGCAAAAAATGTTTAAAATTTGTACATTTTTCTTTGTTTTGTAAAATAAAGTCGTTTCAAAAAATAAAGAAAGGAAAAAATTAATAAAAATAATAAAATGAAAATAAAAAAAAAATCTGACCGCTTCCATGCTTCTTCACATTCAGGATACACAAGCTCTGTGACTTATTACATCTATCATCTTGGATTTTAGAACTAAGATTAATTTTTGTTTGGAGGCTGAAAGGAAAAGGTGTGGCCATGAATGGTAGTAGGAGGATTTAGACTGTGGTGTTTTACACAAATAATGAATGTATCTAGAAGCATTGCATATTTTTTTTTAATTTCATGTGAGCTTTATAACTAAATAAGTTATTAAACTCTATGAGGTGGGCTGGGCAGATAGTCAGTAGGTAAAGGCACTTGCTGCCAAGCCTTCTGCTCTATGTTTAATCCCCAGATCCCTTATTGTAAGCAAGCAAACAAACACTGTCAAGCTGACTTTTGACTTTCCTGCATGCTCTAACACACAGAGCAAATACACTAATACAATGGTCAAACATAAAATTCACAAGGAGAATCATCACGAAGATTCATGCAAAATAAAAATGCAAGCCAACGAGTAAAGAAGGATGATTTAGTTCTTTAAACTTTAAGAAAGGAATTAAAAGTGTTTCCTATATCTAAATTTGAATTTTTTTTCAATATTTTAAACATTCTCCAGGCCCAGCATGCCTCAGCTGTAAATGGTAAGTGTCCGTGCAACTAACCAATTTATTTTCCAATTGCAATACAGTATTCAATACATTCATGAAAACTTTAGCACTTCATAAGATATGCTTAGTAATAGGTGCCAGTCTATATATTGTGATGAGAATATTCGAAGTAGGCTAGGCTAACCTGTGATTAAATGTGTGTGTGTGTGTGTGTGTGTGTGTGTGTGTGTTTGTGCTTTATTTTTTACTTGAGATATTTCCAACTTGCAATAGGCTTGTGAGGAAAACCCATCCTAAGCTGAGGATTATTATAGAAAAGTAACGATTTATTTACTCAGTGTTTCATGTATGCTGTATGAACACTATGTTGAAAATACTCCTACCAATGGCCTCACTTCTTATAAACCCTAGTGAGGGTAGTTTGATCTCTTCCCATTCACCATGCTAAGAAAACCATCTCAACAGAGCATGACTAAAACTGTTAACCTCATCTCAATCCAAGATCCAGGATGGTGATGTTTTCCCAAACGTTTTTGCTAAAGGTCTACTAGACAAAATAAAGGTAAAAATGAGTGTGTGCAAAGAAAATTGTAAAATGTGACTCAGAATCACAGGAGGCCCTGTGGTTGGAGTAAGTACATCCTAGAGGTACCTCTGTTGAAGGCATGGTTTGCCAGTCTGAAGATGGGGTCGCTGGAATTTCCTGTGTTGGTGCTCTGAAAATTTCAAGAAAGGAGGTTCTGTACAAAAAAATATGTGCTTTGTAACTTGTTATTGAAGGCAATATTTGTACACACTGAGCCATCTCATGGGCCCTTACTGTTTGATTAGAGACTCTGGAAAAGGAAAAGGAAAGAGACAGTAAAATAAAAAGATACTGAAATTTATAGAATTAAAATCAAAGACAAAGAGAACCCAGTGGAGAGAGAAGGAAATACAAGAAAAAGAAGATTTGATTATACAAGCATCAAATAATGACTACACAATTGTAAAAAAAAAAAAATGCTTTCAAATAATGAATAATCTCACATTGCAACTCCATAAAATACTACTTGAAAATTTGTTTAAAGCAAGATTTAAGTTGGAAAAAGAGACATAAATGATACTAGTTAATTGATATAAAATCAAGAGCTCAGGAAAGTGAAGAAACAAAGCTCTTGGATCCACATTGTGGTGATCTGATTCCTAAAATATGATAAAGAACATTAAAAAAAAAAAGATAACAAACTCCGAGGAGAAATGACACACTGCTTTAAAGCAAGGATTTGACTCTGTAAGTACCCTAGGGAGATGTGTGAAGTGGAAACTTACGGGTTCTTTGGTAAATCAGTTGTGTGGTATGGTGTTTAGCTGGGGCAAACATGTGAAGGAACATTTCGATGAAGCAGACACAGGTGAAAGGATGTCCTGTAAAAGCAAGCATGTGAAAGGACACGTGATGATGGATTCTTCACTGACCACAAGCTTGTCTTGGGCTGCCTTACATTTTGTATAGTTTGCGCTCCATTTGTCTGGACTCCATAGAGAGCTATCCTGACTCTACTGAACTGCACTACTGGTAAACCCATGAGGCGTTCGCGAGTGGACTGATCTGTCGCTGCTGAGCTTTGAGTTGAACTGGCCATTTCCTGGCAATATAAGTTGGATTTGCTCCGAAGAAACACTTTTAAACAGGTCCACCTCCCCCCTATCCTTTCTTTTCCACTACCTCTGGTAGGTACTGCAGTACCCTCTTCAACCCCAATCAACCCATTCAGTGAAAACACAACTCAGTAATTAGAAAAACAAGATGCCCATCTATTCTGGGCAGATTTCCCACTACACTCTCCATTCCCCTCCCAGGAGATCTCTTATAACTTGCCAGTAACCTTCCTCCTGTTCCTCTCCTTCCCCCTCTGACTCCTCCTCTTCCGTTTCCTCTCCTTTTCCCCACCTCTTCTCCCTGTCCAATCATGTATTGACTTAACGTAAATCTACAGGTAGGTGGTGGGCTAGAAGGGAGGTTAAATTGTTTAAGAACCATCATTAAAAACAGGCTTTGAAAAAAATTAAAGTTACAGGCGTGAGCAAGTGAGATGGCTCAGCAAGTAAAGATACCTGCCACCAAGCCTGAGTTCGATCCCCGGGACCTGCAGAAAGAGAGGACTGATTCCCACAAGCTACTCTCTGGACGCCACATGCACTCTCTTTTGTGTGCACTAACTCAAGTAAACAACTAAATATGAAAAGCAATATCTAATACATAACCCACCTTTGATAGCTGTTCTCCGAACAAAGAGACATTTTAGAATTTTTCTCAGATATCTCCCCATGGAATAATGGCGCCTACGTTTGTTCCTGGAAGGAATAGTTCTAAGAGAAGACAACTGGAAAGAAGCCTAAGTGAGGCTCTGGCACAAGGCATAGAAAAAAATGAAAAGCCTCAGCGGAGGAGGAGATAAAGGCGACACTATCCAGTCAAACGTTCCAGTGGGACGGAGGATGCTTTCCTTCAGGAGGTCAGTTAGGGGAGGGCATTCAGGATGCTGTTCCCCGTGAGCACCAGTATTAAAGCTAGGTCTAAATGGAGACCAAATGCAGAGCTGCCGAGCGGCCAGCACAGAACAGAGGCGTTGCCAGCAGGCTAGCGCAGGGCTACGTGAAGCAAACAAGAACAATGGCCATTGTTCTCAGGGAATGGGTCCTTTGAAGCCAGATTCTGGTCTGACTGAATGGCAGAGGCTTTGCCAGCCCGGAAGACCTGGAGAGCAGTAGCCAGGTGTGGGTTCGGTATGGTCACTGGTGCATTTGGTTTGATTCAGACCAAACTCTCCATGTTTGTTCTAGCAACCTGTTGGGGTGTGGAGGAAATGGGATTTCTACCTGTTGGAATCAGGAACCGGCTTTATGGTTGGTTGCAGATCTTCTCCGAACCCACTGATAACAGTGACAGCACTCATTGGCGACAAGAACCCAGGCTCCTGTTGCCATGGCAATCGCCATACATTCCCAGTGTCCATTTGGTTTACCTCCCACCTTTACCTGTGAGCAGCTACGTCACAGCTTAAATAAAAGGCAGACTCTTTCTGCCCTTTGCCCCTTCTTTCTCTTTTCCTCCTTTGTCTCTGTTGTCCCATTTTGTCCCCTACAGTAAACCTCTCTAACTGCATTGGCCTGGTGTGGTCTGTCCTGATGCAAGCTGCTATTCTATCACAACAGAACCCTCTGGAGTCTTGTAGACAAAGTGCTTCCCATGGATTCTGGTGGAGTTGGGGTCAGCCACAGACTTCTTGTTCAATGGGCGGTAATAAGGATGGCCTGGGATACGTTAAAAGGGCTAAAGAAAGAAAGCCTTAGTGTAGTAATAGAATGAGGGGCCAGCATAATCTGCAAGCAAAAAGGTCCCCATGGTGACAAGTGCGTGAATTATACCCATGGCTTTGCCACTGGCACAAATCTTTGTCACTCGGAGCTACGCTTTTCCATTGATATTTTTGTCTGTGGGCTTTGATAACACAGCTGTCTAAAAAAATGTTTCTCCATCTGATTATTACAATAGGTTTAATTCCAGAATACGACTGTTACATAACAAAGAGTCAATAGGTTGGAGGGGAAATAAAAAAGTCACACAATTTTAAACTCTGTGTCCCTTTGTTTGCAGGGAGTCAGGCATAAATGAGCATTTGTCGGCTGGGCTATTCCAGGGCATTGCTCATACCCTATGCCTTGGGCATGACAGAGTCTGTGTTTACCTTTTATTACCTGCTGGATCCTCCTGGAAAGAACCTCCTGGGATTCGTCATTCACTGCCTTTGTTAGAGGTCTACATATAAATGCACCCCGAATCCATCGCTGAAGGGAGTGTGGCTGCTATTGCTGATTTCCATCAGAAACTGTTGACATGAACGAGGAAGGGGACCTTACACAGGAGGTATGAAGCTAAGACTCAAAATAGTATTTCCTGAAATATTGACAGTGAAGGTTTTGATGATTGTAAATTTTCTGAGCGTCGGCGGGAATGAGGGCACTGTAGGTTGACTTGTATGTGTGTTTTTGGGAAGTTTGTGAAGAAGTGTCCTTCTGTTCCACACAGTCAGTGTTTAGCAACCGAACAACTTGGACTTTGCATCTAGCGAAGTGTGCTTAATTTGAGCAATCACATACAGTCTTACAGTAACTTCATTAGGCACCAGGTTTTAGAAGAATAAAAACACCATAAAATTTTAGTCCAATCTTGGTTACTACTGAGAGAATTATCATTGTGTCTCTCAAAGCTTATTTTGTTATATTTTAGTCTTCTTAAGAATGACCTTGGAGTTAAGTGACTAAAGGTGAGAAGTAACTGTAAGTAACTATGTGTGTGTGTGTGTGTGTGTGTGTGTGTGCAAATACACACTTGTGCGTGCTTGTGGTGATAGAACTGGATGAGTCAGGAACATAGTAAGGAAACCAGTCATGAACATGCTTCATTCAGCACCATTTCTTCATGTGCACAGAACCAAGTTTTTAGCACTGTGTTTCCAACGAATCATGTTTGGAAGACTACATACAGTATGGCCTTCGAAGTAAGGTATGGTTAAGCTCAGAGGAATGAAGCTTTTCTATACAGTAAATTAAGAAAATGTAGTTTGGGAAACAGACCTACTATGCGTAAAGAGCAGTGGTCAGCCGGTGTATTGTGCATGAGACACAGATATACAGAAGATGACTCAGCAGGAGTCGCGGCTTACCCGGCAGTCCTGTGCCGTGGGAAGAAGTGGCTGAGTCTCGGCATGTACGTGTAGAGAATATGTTTCTCTGAAAGTGAGTCTACAGATTTAAATGGTGGTTCAGGAAAAAGGGCAAGTGGGGCGGGTGTGAATAGCATCCACTTCTGGACTCATTCATTGTCACCAGGAAGAGGCTTCACGTTCTGCGGCTGAGTCTGGAGAGGCACCGAGTTTCCTACCCTAGCCCTCACTATTTCAGTTTAGGGTTCTAGTCTCAGCTTCTGTGGAAAGTATTCTGACCTACACGCTAGAGGCTGTCTAGATCACATGCTGATTGTTTAATTGTAGGAAGTTAAAAAACAGCAACATGATTTTAATGTTTGTTTTCCAAGCATTTTCTCTGTGTAGCCCTGGCTGTCCTGGAACTCATAGACGAGGCTAACCCTGAACTCATAGAAATTCACCTGCCTCTGTCTCTTGAGGGCGGGCATGAAAGGCATGTGCCACCTGGCTGCAACATTATTTTAAGGCACACAGTTTTTAAAGAGATCATGTCTGTCTTTGTGAAACTACATACCGTCTATTTTTTCCACCTCTCTCTTTCTGTGAGATAACTATGTAGCTCAGGCTAGCCTCATATTTTGCACTATTCTTCTTACAGGGGTGGGATTACCAGCAGGCATCACTATGTTGGACTTTGAAAAATCCTGGGCAACTTGGATAGAAGGTCATATTTAATAGATACAATAAAGCATCACCCTATAGCAGAACACATTCTTGGCTTTTCACTGAAAATATAGAATTAAAATCCCAGGAAGAGGAAGACATATGAGAAGGGACAAAAAACGGAGGGTGATATTCTTCCTGTTAGGTAAAGGTTAGAGCAGGGCAGGCTTTTGCCTCCCCGCCAGACATTTGACGTGAGCAGCAGTGCGAAGTCAAAGCACTGCAGCTGAACAAAGCCTGCACCAGTTCGGAGGGCCAGATGGTGTGTGCGCAGGAATCCCTTCGGGTGGATTCTTCCCCAACCCAAACACGCTCTGCCAGGATCATCAGTGACACAAACTGTTATTAGTTTTGTTTTGGTGCCAAGAAGCGACACAGTCAGCCAAATTCTCAGCAGCACTGATCAGAGAAAACATCTGAAACATGTTTTTGTTTCTTTGTTTGTAACATACTTTTGCATAAATGCACCCGTATATTTTTTAACCATTAAAGACAATACTTCAGTGTTGGACGTAGTATGCTATTTATTTATGTATTTATGTATGCATGTGTTTGTTTATTTATTTAAAGGCTGAAATGCATTCTCTTGTAACATTTTAAGAGTTCTTGTTGATTAGGTCTCATGTCCTTATTTGCAATAATGTTTAAAATGATATCTTCCTGATGGTTCTATAACAGTCTTAGCTTTTTCTTCAGCACAAGTCATATAATATATATATATTACTCCTTACTTTTTTCCTGCATGTATACTTCTATGCCACATGTGTTCCTGGTATCTAAGGAAACCAGAAGAAATAGTTGAGTCCTGGGAACTGGATTTGCAGATGGTTGTGAGATACCATGTGGGTGCTGAGAATCAAACCTGAGTCCCTGGGAATAGCAGTCAGTGTTCCTAACCACTGAGCTATCTCTCCACCTTCCATTTTTTAGTTTTGGAAATGTAGATTTTGAAAATATATCTGATGTCTTTCTGCTCCTCCACAAATCCTTTACCTTCATTTCATTTATGCATTTACATATATTTTTAGTTATAAAATCTTGATTTCTGGTAATTTTCACTTTACTCATGAAAACATTAAATAAAATCAGTAAAAGTGCAGGGAATAAGTTGAATTTCTTGTCTTTATTACATTATTATAACTACTATATTTTATTATTACATATACTATATTATTATTACTCGATTTCTTTTTTACCATTGGCCTTCATATTGCGAGAAAACACAAGGGAGATCAGACTTTTGGAAAAATTTCTTTTTTAAAAGATTTATTTATTTATTATATATTAGTACACTGTAGCTGTCTTCAGACATACCAGAAGAAGGCATCAGATCTCGTTACAGATGGTTGTGAGCCACCATGTGGTTGCTGGGATTTGAACTCAGTCCCTCTGGAAGAGTAGTCAGTACTCTTAACCGCTGGGCCATCTCTCTAGCCTGAAATTTTTCTTTTCCATCATTGAAGTTCTTATTAACAGGCAATTTCCTGGTACAAAATTTTCTATTAAAAAGTTTAGTTTCACTGTTCTCAGAGAAGCCATGATCACCAGTTTGTTGGGCTGGACTTGTCATCTACATACATTCCTGGCATGAACAGTGCTCAGGCAGAATGGACCAACTCTTGTCATGGTCATTAAATCTTGGTATGAAATCACATAGATTAAGAAAATATGCTTTAATGATACGGAGCATTAGTTAATAAAACTAGGTAAGAATTCCACAAAGTTACCATACAGTTTATTAATTGGAGTGAAGTTATTAGTAGTTGGTAGTTTTATGATCAGGCCACAGAGCTAATAATAGACTGTAACTTCCCATTTAACAAGGGGCCGCTCACATGACAGAGTGACTCCACTACAAGGTGTTAGAATCAAATGCAGGGATTCTGTGTAGAAAGGTATGTTCATCGATAGTTGCCTTAGTTGCTTTTTTATTGGCATGACAAAGACCATGACAAAGACAACTTATAAGTGAAAGTATGTATGTTGGGAACTCATAATAACAGAAGGTTAGATTCCATGAGCATCATAGCAGGGAGCATGGCAGCTGGCAGGCAGGCAGGCGGGCGGGCGGGCAGGCGGGCGGGCAGGCAGGCAGGCAGGCAGGCGGGCGGGCGGGCAGGCGGGCGGGCGGGCAGGCAGGCAGGCAGGCAGGCAGGTAGGCAGGCAGGCAGGCCTTACATTGGAATAGTAACTGAGAGCTTACTTTCTGATCCATAGGTATGAGGCAGAGAGAAAATTAAATGGAAATGGCCTGTGTTTTTGAAACCTCAAACCCACCCAAGTGACACACCTCCTATAGCAAGATCACAACTCTCAATCCTTCCCAAACAGTTCCACCAACTGTGACAAAGCATTTAAGTATACGATTCCATGGGGGCCGTTCTCATTCAAACCACCACAGTGAATCATAGCCAAGATGTGGAATCTACCTAAGAATTATCAATGAATATGTGAACAAAGAATATATATATATATATATATATATATATATATATATATATTGCACATACATATAATACATATATATACACACATACACACAGAATTCTACTTAGCCTTTTAAAAAGGAAATTATGCCAGTTGTTACAACACAGATAAACCTGAAGAATACCATAGTAAATGTCAGAAGCCAAGTATAGTAAGACAAATGGTCTTTATACATGAGAGTAGAACTTGGTACTCATACTAATGGAGATTAAATTGGTAGATACCAGAGTTTGGTACCCAGAAACTTCTGTCAGAAAATGCAGCACTTCTTCTAGACAAGGAGGATAAGTTCAAGAAGCCTACTGTACATTGTGATGACTACAGTTAATAAAAATAATTATATGTTTGAAGACTGTTAATAGAGTATGGTCTAATAGATTTTCATATGGTTTAAAAAATGTATGTAAGACATGTGAATATTAAAAGATTTGATGTAGCCATTCTCTAATGTGTGTATGTTTGTTTGTGTGTGTGTGTGTGTTGGTGTGTGTGTGTATATATATATACACACATCTATACACACACACACACACACACACACACACACACACACACACACACACACATATCAAAGGATTATGTTGTAGATAGTGACAACATACAATTTTACTGGTTTTAAATAAGGATACAGAAGAAGACGTGTAAATCACTTTTTGTAACTCCTTCCTTTCAAATAAGCACATTAGTCATCCTTGAGTGATATTGGCTTTAGGAAGAAGAGGGACCTTCTATAGTTTCTTAGCCTTATAGCTATTTGAGTTCTAATAATTTTAAGTATTTTAATTCAAAAGTGGAGTCAGAAGGAAACTTGGGTACAGTTTTATTGGAGTTTGAGTGCGAACACCAATAGTAATAAAGAACAAGAGAGTTAAGCTGGGGATCTGCCAGAATGGGACAGAAGGATAGAAGGAAGGAAAAATGATCAAGAAAGCAACTGGCGTAACAGTGACATCCATGAGCAGATGCACAGGGGAGAGGATATCCGAGAAAGTGAGAGCATTTGGAGGTCAGGGTGAGCAGGCTGGAGACTGGAGCTGGTGTCTGGAAAAGGGAGACATGAACAAAGTAAAAGTCATAATTTCATGTTTGCCATCTATGACTAGCTACCTCACAGAGGGGCCATGGCGAAGCACCTACAGGGTCACTGTTGAGATGTGTATGGAACAGTTCACATTTCTCACTGGGGCCTAGGTAGTTAATTCATAGTAGGAAGGAAGGAAATTCGGGCATCAGGAATGAGGAAAGTAGTTGGAATGGATAGGGGCTTATATCCGAAAGACCAGATGTAACAGCTGGAAAATCTGATGAGGCTGGATTATCCTG